>NW_015387587.1:32909-42445 GCF_001527695.2 Protobothrops mucrosquamatus
TTCATCCATACGTTCTACATGCGAGGCTATTCCTTCTAGTGCCAGCAAGATGTCCTGTCTTAATTCCTCATGTTTCTTGTTCATCAGCTCCGTGTTTTTTTCCACCATTAAATTTACAAGCTCCGCATTTTGCTTAGCCATATATTCCTCATTTTGTTTAGCCATTTGTGCCATCGCATCTTGTAGATCTTTTAATGTAATTGTACAGGGAGGCGACAGGGGGGGGGGAGATTTGGATTTGGATTGCTGCGGCGTCTGTGGTATTAAAGAAGGAGCACTTTTAGAAGGAACGGGTGTGCCCGTTCTTTTCGTAGCCATTTTTGGAAGATAAGAAGAAGGAGAGGGAAAGATAAATTTTCCCTTTCTTCAGATCGGCAGTCAGTTATAATGTTTCAAACCCTCTCTGCTCTCTATTCCTCCTTTAAAAGAGAGGTTAAAAAGCCAAGAATTTCTTGCAACAATTTATCACAGTCTATTACAGTCTCATAGCCCGTCAAATACAAGCTGTTAGAAATGAAAGTTATTTCCAGCGGAGCGGAAAAGCCTCCGTGGCCATTTTTTCCCAATAACTTTCACTGCACTTCGGAAAAGAAGTTGAATAATTTCTGGATTAAAGTTCCAATTAATCCCAGTCAAATCCTCCTGGTCCGTTCTGTCTTTTATAAGGTCTCTATACTCACAAATCTTCAAGCATCAGAGGTGGAGACAGCGTCTTGTTTGTCCAGCTGGACAAAGGCATCTTGAAACGCGGAGAAAGTCCGGACTCTGAAGGAGTTTTCACCTTCACCCCACAGATTAATTACTGGGGGCTGGGGAACTCAACTTCTATCCAGACGGCTTCCTTCGTCTCTTTTGCCCAGAGACAAAGTTTCAAGCCGAAAAACAGCTGATGCACGCTGTTTCTCCAGGCTTTTACGTGTTTCAGAGCAGACAGCTGTAAATCAGCTGTCTTCAACGAAGTCTTAACCACCGGAAGTCCCCGGCCAGGTGTTTTTCAATTGCGTGATCCACTCCTTCAAGGAGGGAATGGCCGGCTCGATGGCACTTAGTTCTGGCATGGGGTTGAAGCTTTGGCCCGTAGCTACTTGGAATGGGGTGTAGCCTGTGCTGGAATGGACCGCATTGTTATATGCCACTTCTGCAAAGGAAGCAGGTCAGTCCAGTTCATCTGTTGGAAATTAATAAAGCATCTTAGATATTGTTCAAGTACTGAGTTCAAACGTTCTGTTCCCCCATTCATCTGAGGATGATGACTAGATGACAGCCCCTGGGTGGTCCCTAAAAGGGATAGGAACTCCTTCCAAAAGTCCGATGTGAATTGCATTCCCTGTCTGATATTACGTGTTGAGGTGCCCCATACAGTCTATATATGTGCTGGACAAACAGTTTTGCTAAGGCTTTAGTGGTGGGAGTTTTTGGACAAGGAATGAAGTGTACTTGTTTTGAGAATAAGTCCATGACCACCCAGATCGCTGTGTTTCCATTACTTTCTGGTAGTTTTACTATGAAGTCCATGGAGATTTCCCTCCAGGGGGTTGAGGGGCTTGCCACTGGCTGTAGCAGTCCGGGGGTTTTCCCTTGCAGTCTCTTAGCAGCTGCACAGGTTGGACAGCTGGCCACATAGCTCTCAATGTCCTTTTTCATAGCTGGCCACCAGAACTGTTTTTTTACTAGATGCAGTGTTTTTACGAACCCAAAGTGACCTGCCAGTTTTGTGTCATGGCAGAGTTGCACGAACGTAATCCTCTGAGTTTTTGGGATGTATAGCTTCTCCCCCACCCATGGCAAGCCGTCAGTGATCGTGCATAAGTTTTTGTGGCTCTGAAACCATTCATCAGTTTCTAGAGCCTTCCTGAATTCGATCCCTGCTTGGGGATCGGCTGCTTCAGCTTTGCTCGAGCTCTTGTGGTTACTTGTGCTGCCAGTTGCGCTTCTGGCATGAGCGGTTTGGAGATGGTTGGCCGGGAGCTATTGTACTGGGGCATGCAGGATAGGGCATATGCCAGAAAATTCTTTCCCCCTGGTAGGTGCTTGATTTTGAACATAAACCGGTAGAAGTGCTGTGACCATCGTGCTTGTTTGGGGGTGAGTTTTCTGGGTGTTTTTAGGGCTTCCAAATTCTTATGGTCTGTTCAGACCTGGAATGGGATTTTATTCCCTTCCAGGAAGTGCAGCCAGGTGAGGAGTGCCCATCTCACAGCATATGCCTCTTTTTCCCACACTGCCCAACGTTGCTCCATATCGGAGAGTTTTCTGGATGTGTAGGCACAGGGTTGCAACTGCCCCTTGTCGTTTTCCTGTAGCAACACTGCTCCTACTGCTATGTCACTTGCATCGGCTTATCTGGGTCGGGGTGCTTTAGGACCTTTTTTGGATGGAACCTTGTAGGGTAGGCAAGGCGGGTTGTATGATGTGTGTGAGTTCCAGCACCTTTTTTTTTTAGAAAAAAAATACTATTTATGATTACACTTATTATTATTGATTATAATTGTTTAGTATTATATATCATTATTGTTATTCAATATTTGTACCCGGACAATAGTCTGCTTGCTAAAGCGGTGAATTTTTTGTGCGGGACAACCCCACCATTGTATTTATTCCTATCCCATTCCTATTCCCCAACCCCATCCAATACCCATACCAACCTTATTCCTTCCCTACCCTTATAAAATCTAATAAAATATTTATATATATATAAAAGTAAATCAGGAGAAGTGTCTTTGTACGGGACTTCTGCCTTTCCATGTTTGTTGAAAATCTTTTTCTTGTTCTTTCTCTCCGCTTCTCTTATCATTTCCTTTCTCTCCGATGTTCCTGACATCTCTACAGTCCATTTTATCCAATCTGTTTTCTTGTCCTCAGATTTATTTTGTAGTCTTAAGGGATAAATTGTTTTTTCCAATTCTTGTGAATTTTTTTCCACTAGGATTAAATCATGTTTCCTTGTTTTGTTAAGTTCCATCTTTAAGTCTCTATTCTCAATTCTATATCCATTTATCTGTTTTATCTGCTCCTTCTCTGTTGTTGTTTTCTGGAAAAAAATTTTGTTGTAGAGTTAACTTGGAAATAGATTAATTTATATTTTCAAGGTTGTTTTGGATTTCTTTGTGGTTTAAAGTAATTGTTGTTTGAATTAGTTGCAGTATACTATATATCTCCTCCTGTGAAATATTTATGTTTTCTTGATATGTTCTTTCTACATGTCTCTGATCCATGATAGCCAAGAATTTGAGTTTTCCTCTTCCTTTCTTCTCTCTGCAAATAGTTTTAGAGTCCTAATTAGATAGATATTTGTAATCCAAATAGTTCAAAAAAGATTTTTTTCTGAAATTTATAATTCTCTCTTTGTCTACAGCCCAGATTGTCTTTTTTTGTCACAGCTGTTCTTTGTTGTTAAAGCTTTGAAGATCACAGACACAGATTAGTTTTTCCCAGATTTTGCCAAGTTTTATATTAAAGTCATAGCTATCAGTCTTCATCTGCCACTAGGTGTCAGCAACTATTTGTTTTTCAATTTCTAAAATGAACAATTATCTTTAAAATGAGAGTCTTAATCATTCAAACAATTTTAGATTTATGCAGATTTAAGTTTTAAGTTTCAGGTTTTATATTTATTTCACTTCCATGTATTTTGATCCTCCATAAGAACATTAATTTGCCGCTTCTGTTAGTATGAGGGTGGGGCGGAAATCCTCCTCCTTCCCTTTCGGAGGTATTTTGCTTCTTGGGGATCTTTTCCAGGAAATTAAATGTAAAATAGAAAAGAGAAGATTGAATTCCTCACCCAGTTTCAAGCACACTGTTCACGGTTGTGCTGGTTAGTGCTTTTGGACTTCAGTTGCTAGTAGTTTGGGCTGGCTGATGCAATACGGCCAGCCTTTCTCCTGTCGGGTTAGAAGGCTTTCCCCAAGTCGAACGGAATGGCTACCGCCATTCCAGAATCGCTAGAGCACCCTTCTTTCTTCATTGCCTCCCCGGGGCAGCTTAGACCAATTTAGGGTCCCCTGGCAGGGCTAAATTAGCCACGGGGGTGTGGAGAATCCACAAGCCTGTGACCAGTCACTACCCTGCTTAAGGCCCAGTATTCTTCAACATCTTAATAAGTGATTTAGATAAGGGAATAGAAGGGGAACTCATTAAATTTGCAGACAATACTAAACTGAAAGGAATAGCCAACCCCCCAGAAGATAGACTCAAAATCCAAATGGATCTCAATAGACTTGAACACTGAGCCTTTTCTAAGAAAATGAAATTCAATGTAGAGAAAAGTAAGGATTTATATTTAGGCAAGAAAAACCAAAAGTACAGGTACAGATTAGGTGAAACCTGGCTCCATAGCAGTAACTGTGCGATGGATCTTGAATTCCTAGGGGCAATCACTTAAATATCAGGCACCAGTATGCAGCAGCAGCCAAAAAAGCCAATGCAATCCTACTGTGTTTTCCCAAAAATAAGACCTGGTCTTATATATTTTTTTGCCTCCAAGAGAGGCATTAGATCTTATTTTCAGGGGATGTCTCTTTTTCCCCCCAACACCTATCTCATCTTGCGGTAGTGGCCCACATGGCCGCCATCCCACTTGCTCTGTGGCCACTTTTGGTCACTCACAGCAGGACACCACGTGGCATGTCACACTGCTGTCGCTTCCATGAGATGAGGTGGGGGGAGGAGGTATCTTCTCCATGCGCCCCACACCTGCTTACTGTGCTGCAGGTCTCCAGTAGCCAGGCCTCCCATGCTCCGACACATGTTACGCCATGCCATGGTGCCACCAACAGCCCTATCATGAAACCTGGCTGCCACCCCACTTCTTCTTCGGTGTCGTGATTCTGTGCCAGCCTGTGTTCCCAACAGCTGAGTCTGAGCAATCTGAAGAGGAGGTGGAGGAGGCATTTGAAGGGCCATCAGGGTCAGAGGGAGGCTCTGATGAATTACAAGACTCACGGTTTGAGGAAGAGCCTGGGCCCTCCAGTCGTGTTCCTGATGAAGCTCAGCTGTGTGAGGAGAATGAGTCAGACTCGGAAGACTCACACCTGATGGACATGCTAATTGATGCTCGCACACGCAGGCAATTAGCGAGAGTAAATCAGCAGCAGTCAATGCGACTACTCCAGGGAAAAAGGAGAAGGCACTGAGAGGCAACGCCCTGGGACTGCTGTATAAAAAGAGGAGGTGTGGGCGGTGCTGGTTGCTGAAGGCAACCGTTTGCAAAGTACTTCATGAGATCCTGTTCTGTTCGTCTTGCCTGTGACTACTCTTCTGTTGCATCTTGTTTCATGTGGACTATTTCCTCCATTTGGATGGTGTTTTATTCCTTTTGTTTCTGGACTCTTTGTCAGGTTTGTCACCCATATTAAAGGGGTTTGTTTTGTTTAATTCTCCAGCCTATTTTATCAATAGGGGTTTGGTCCTTGTGCCTTTAACAAGGACGGCTATAGGCTGGGATAGAACAGTTTGCCTTCAGCCTAACCCCCTACTATTATGGAGCAGCTATGTGCTGAGAATGCCCAGCTCTCCCAGCAGCTGGCTTTGTTATCTGACCAAGTTGCTCAGCTATCTGCCCATGTTCCTGCTGCTCCATCACCACCCAGGAGAAATGCCAAGTGGTGCAGCCGGACAAATTTGATGGCAACCCGGACATGTTTCCTGTTTTCATGGGACAATGTTGCTTGTATATCAGTGTGAGAGCAGATGATTTCCCCACTGACTGGGATAAAGTGGGGTTTATGATAAGCCTGCTCTCTGGTTCTGCAGCTCATTGGGGCACACCCCTGCTAGCCCAACCTAGTCCATTGATGGACAACTTTGTGGGGTTTTGTGATTACATGCGGATGATGTACAAGGACCCCATCAAGACCCAGACAGCTACCCAGCGTTTGAAAGCTCTGAGGCAAGGCCGACGCCCCCTGCAGGGCTATATCAGTGAATTTTGGCTGTTTAGCTAGGATTCAGCCTGGAATGAGGCTGCGCTCATGGACGTTTTCCAGGATGGATTGTTGAGGAGATGCTGGATGAGCTGGCCCATGTTGATGTTCCCCCGGACCTTTATGGGCTCATTCATCTCTGTCTGCGGAGCGACGCCCGGCTGCAGCAGCGAAGGAGTCGCCGTGCCACCTCAGAGACCCGTATTGCCCCGTTGTGCATGAGACCCTGGTCCAGAGGGAGGAGCCAATGGAGTTAGGTGCTGCCAGACCTCGCCTATCAGTGGCAGAGATGAACAGGCGATGTTCGGGGGGGTTGTGTTTTTACTGTGGGGACCCTGGGCATTTGGCCGCTTTCTGCCCCTAGAAGCAACGAAGGGCGTCTGTGACTGAGCCCGTCCCGAGACTGCCATCTGCTCCCCTGTCGGGAAACGGCACATGCCCGACCTGAAAGGGCTTTTGGATCGGGCCTACCGCAACACCGAGCGACACCCTTCAGATGCTGCCCACGGACCCCCCAAGGCATCTGATATTGGAGGCGCGCCTGATTCTTCCTAGGTTGCCCAAGGGGATTCCCATCCATGCGTGATTGACTCTGGGGCCATGACGAACTTTATGGACGCAGCATTTGTGGCTAAATGGGCGATTCCCCAATGTCCGGTGGATCCACCGATGTTAGTGGAGACCATTGATGGTCGAGTGCTCCTGTCTGGGCCAATTAAGGCCGCCACGCAACCGCTATATATGGCCATCAGTTCACATGAGGAGGCCATCCAGTTTTATATCACATCAGATCTGCATTTCCCTGTGGTCTTGGGACTGGCGTGGCTCCGGGCGCATGACCCACAGATTTATTGGTCACAGAACTTGGTCACCTTTCCAAGCTTACAGTGCGTGGACCACACCCACCACATCTGTGCCAGTCAGGTAGAGGTGCCCATGGGGGTCTCCTTACCCTCTGAATTGGCAGATTATGCTGATGTTTTCAGCGAGACTGAGGTGGATCAATTGCCCCCGCACAGGCCCTATGACTGCCCCATTGACTTAGTCCCTGACGCGCCTCTCCCAGTGGGGCGTTTGTATTCCATGTCGGACCCCGAGTTGGCTGCGTTGTGGGACTTTTTGGACAAGAATTTGGCTCGGGGTTTTATTCGGCCCTTGTCCTCGCCAGTGTCTGCACCTGTGCTCTTTGTCAAGAAGAAGTCCGGTGAATTGCGGCTTTGCTGTGATTATAGGAAATTAAATGCCATCACGGTGCGCAACCGGTACCCGCTGCCCCTCATCCTCGAACTCTTGGACCGGCTCCGTGAGGCAAAGATCTTCACAAAACTGGACTTGCGTGGAGCTTATAACCTTGTCAGAGTTCGGTCGGGTGATGAGTGGAAGACGGCATTTGGTACTCGGTACGGGCACTTCGAGTACACGGTGATGCCATTTGGCCTGACCAACGCCCCTGCAGTGTTCCAGCACTTTATGAATGACATCTTTCGGGACTTGTTAGATCAGTTTGTCGTGATCTACTTGGACGACATCCTGATCTACTCCCCATCGCGAGAGATGCACCATCAGCATCTCCGTCAGGTCCTGCAGCAACTCCGAGAACATCGGCTATATGCCAAACTAGAGAAGTGCCAGTTCTACCAGACAACTATCGAGTTCCTGGGTCACCGCATTTCTCCCGAGGGCATCGCCATGGAGCCGAGTAAGGTTGAGTCTCTGCAGATTTGGCAACCCCAACGTCGTGTGAAGGATGTCCAGCGACTTCTTGGGTTCGACAACTATTATCGGACTTTCATCCCCGGGTTTGCTACCATGACAGCCCCCCTTACTCGGCTCCTGCAGAAAAAGACTCGGTTCCAGTGGGACTCTCCAGAACAACGGGCTTTCCAGGCTTTGAAGGAAGCCTTCATGAAGGAGCCCATCCTGAAGCATCCTGACCCGCAACGGCCGTTTGTCGTGGAGCCGGATGCTCTGACATTGCCATTGGGGTGGTGTTACTCCAGGCGACGCCCGGCGGTGCCCTCTTCCCTTGCGCATACTATTCACGGAAATTGAATCCGGCGGAGCGCAACTATACTGTTAAGTCCGGAGAAATATGGCGCTTGAGACGAAGCATTCTCCAACAAGTCTTTATTGTTTGCTCCATTCTACGAACAACCCGAGCAGAGGCACGCAGGCCTCTATTTATACCCTCTGATCCCCGGGCAAGTTTAACCAATCATGAGGCGGACTTTTCCTGCCTTGCGCATGCGCACAAGGCTGGCGCCGCTCAGTCTGGTCCCGGGCAACTTCTGCAAATGCCCGGGACTCTTGCAACGTCCCGAGCCTGCCTCTTGCAGGCTCAGGACACAACACCCCTTCCCCCTGGATGAAATAAGATTGCGCCCACATGGACACCATCCTATAGATGGTAATATAATTAAATAATGATGAGTTAATGTTATACAATGTATAAGGTGTGGGACTGTTCCTTTGAACTAGATCCAGTGACCCCCCCCCCGACCTTGTTTCATTAAGACAACCAGCCAGCACCTTTAGGTCAGTTATTTCTATGTACCTGTTCACCTTACATAATCGGCTAGGTATTTGGGAGGGCCTCATACTCTGAGCGACCTTCTCAGACCTGGAGAGTTTGTAGTGTTATCCCCGTTGCTACTTGCACTTGGTGAAGTGCCCTGTGAATGTCCTGTGACTTCAGCTTGACTTTCCAGCCCGTCTCCCGTATGTGAGCAGTCAGAGCCCTGTTGGTCGCTAAACCTGGTTGATCTACCCTCGATGGAGTTGTCTAACCCCTGTGAATTCATTTCCGTGTTTCCTGAAGGAGTGCGGAATTCCTGGCTCGTTTCTGTAGTGCTAGGGACTAGGGATGCCTCCCTGTTAGCCCTGATGTGTGAGGACATCCTTCTTTGAGCCCTTTCAGTAAGGGGTGTGTTTCCCTTTTGTATTGCCTGCTCTCTTGCATGTTGTGAGTTGTGAGTATGCTCCCAGGTATTCTCCGTGTCTGGAGTATTGCTTGTTAGGGGTGGGTAATTAGTCTGCCACCGGTGGGACTCCCAGGCTGGAGTGTGTGTGGGGGTGTCTATGTATTCCCTTTCCCAAGAACTGCTGCCAGAAGCACCTGTGGAAGTTGGGTGTTGCGTACTCGTTTCCCTTCCCACAGCCAACGTAGGCTGTTGATTCTGAATTCCAGAATGCATTTCCCATTCCTCCTCCCCCCCTAGAGGAGACTGAGAAGGAACAATAGGCGAGTCCCGCCTCACACGTAATTGATCGATGTGGCGGCGAAGTACGCGGCCGTCTGTCAGGGACACCTCATAAGACAGAGGCCCCGAGACTTTGCAGACCACAGCCGGTACCCAAAGGTGGCCAGGCCCGTAATTCCTGGCCCAAACAGGATCACCTTCACGAAGGACCCATGGTGGGTGTGGCTGAGACACCTGAGCAGCTACACGTTCCGGATGCAGCCTGTCCAATTTAGTCACGAGCCGACGACCCCAGCGGAGTTCGGCCGGGCACTTACCCGTGGCAGTGCACGGAGTAGTACGATGTGCCAAAAGAAAGTCAGCCAACCTGTGATGCCAGTTGCCGTAAGTCAGCTTCTTGAGGGCGTCCTTG
>NW_015387587.1:44296-63357 GCF_001527695.2 Protobothrops mucrosquamatus
AGCTTCTTTTTAAGGGGTTTGTGTGTGCCTATTCTTAAAATGTTCCGGCGTGTTGCACAGAACCCCACCCTGTTTTGGCTGGGCACCCTGGTACCTTTCAGATTCAATTCTTCCTTCGGTTGTACCTTCTGTCGACCCAGGCAGACCGCAGCGATGTGGCCCTTCTTCCCGCACGCACGGCAGATGGCGGAACGGAACCGACATTCCGCTCGCTTGTGGCGTCCACCACATCCGAGGCAACGAAGCTCAGCTGGGCCCTTGTCCTGACGATCCTTGGACCTTCTTCCAGCTGCTTGGTAAAGCTTGTCCACCTCTTCTTCAGGATCTTCGTCCGAATCCTCGCGCACATCTTCCTTGTGAATAGTGGCGGTCTCTGGAACGTTTCGCTTAGGCCTCATGTTTTTGACCGCCCCGCCGGCAGCTTCTTCGGCCAAAACCTCTTGCAGAGCATCTTGGAAGGAGACATTTTCCCTGGCGAACAGTCTCTGCTGCAATTCTGTGTTTCTCAATCCGCATACAAAACGATCGCGCAGTCGTTCCTCTAAGTCCTTGAAGTCGCACGGTTGAGCTGCTCTTCTCAAGGCCGCAATGTAGTCTTTTGCTGATTCTCCCACTCACTGATCTCTTTGTTGAAACGTGTGTCTACAAGCCATGACAGACTGCTTGGGCTGAAAGTGTTCCTTTAAAGTTTTCTTGAGGTCGGAGTATGATACCGTTTCCAGCGAGTCCGGGGCGATTAAGCTCTCGGCGATCTCAAAGGCGTCTTGCCCACAAACGCACAACAATGTGGCAGCCTTTAAGCCTTCCTTCCGAATCTGGTTTATGCGGAAATACGTCTCGACTCTTGCCACGTAAGATTCCCACCTCTCGGGGTGAGAGACGTCGAATTCCGCTAAACGCCCAACTTTTGCCATGATCGAGGATCAGGTTTTCTTCTTTCAGCCGCACGCACCCTCCAGCGATTTCGTACTGGCAGGATAACGCTGACTTCCACACCGTTTCTCTTCCGGACTTCTTTGGATGAGTCTTCTAGCTTTTCTTAGCTGTAGAGACTGAATCCCACCTTCGTCGCCAGTGTTAAGTCCGGAGAAATATGGCGCTTGAGACGAAGCATTATCCAACAAGTCTTTATTGTTTGCTCCATTCTACGAACAACCCGAGCAGAGGCACGCAGGCCTCTATTTATACCCTCTGATCCCCGGGCAAGTTTAACCAATCATGAGGCGGACTTTTCCCGCTTTGCGCATGCGCACAAGGCTGGCGCCGCTCAGTTTGGTCCCGGGCAACTTCTGCAAATGCCCGGGACTCTTGCAACGTCCCGAGCCTGCCTCTTTCAGGCTCAGGACACAACATATACCATCTGGGAGAAGGAGCTACTGGCCATTAAAGTGGTGTTCGAGGCCTGGAGGCATCATCTGGAAGGGGCGCGTCATCAAATCGAGGTCCGGATGGACCATAAGAATTTGGAAAGCCTGCAGACCACTCGGAAATTGAACCAACGCCAGATCCGGTGGTCTCTCTTCTTTGCGAGGTTCAATTTCAGGGTGACGTACGTACCCAGAGGTCACAATCAAAGAGCGGATGCTCTGTCCAGGAAGCCCGAATATTCCCGAGCAGAAGACAAGCTTGTGCCCAGGACAGTGCTCCCTATCGAGTCTTTTGCTGCGGTGCAGGAGCTGATAGATGTACGGGCTCAGATTTGGGAGGCCCAGCAGCAGGATGGGTGGATGGTTCAGCAAAAGGAGGAGGTGGGGCCCAATTCCCCATGGACAGTCACGGATGGACTCCTCCACTATCGTGATCGGCTCTATGTTCCTGGAGGGCCGCTCAGGGGACTCATCCTCAGCCAGTGTCATGACAATCTGGTGGCGGGGCATTTTGGCCTGTTCAAGACCCTGAACTTGGTCTCCCGTACCTTCTGGTGGCCCCGAGTCCGACAAGATGTCTAGACCTATGTCTCATCTTGTATCCCATGTAGGCAGGCCAAGTCAGCGACAGGGGCCCCACCTGGACTACTGCAGCCCTTGCTAACACCCAAAAGACCCTGGGGGGCTGTGTCCATGGACTTCCTGATGGACTTACCCCCGTCTTCTGGATTCACGATGGTGTTTGTGGTGGTGGACATACTGACCAAGATGGCGCATTTCATCCCATGCCGTGGCTTGCCGTCTGCCCGTGCCACCAGTTGCATGTTCATCCAGCAGGTGTTCCGGCTGCATGGTCTTCCTGATAGGGTCGTGTCCGATAGAGGGGCCCAGTTCACAGCCCGTTTCTGGCAGGAGTTGATGCAGGCGTTGGATGTCAAGATCTGCCTCTCGTCTGCACATCGTCCCCAAACTGACGGACGGACCGAGAAGGTCATCAGGATCCTGGAGCAATATCTGCGCTGCTATGTCAATCAGCAGCAGAACAATTGGGTGGACTATCTGGCGGTGGCTGAGTTTGCGTTCAATAACTCACAACTGGAGGTTGTATACATATTTATAGACGTATATACTGAGAAGGTTAGATAAATAGAAGTATTAATGTAAGAGAAAATTAATCTTATTGTATATAATACAGATAGGGAAATTTGGAGAGAGCAGTTGTTCGGACATTACCCCTGAATTGTATCTGAAGAGGGATGAAAGGAAAGAAAGGAGAGGAGAGAGAAAAGAGTNGAGAAAGAAGGTAGAGAAGAAGGAGTGGGGATGCAGTAAAAGGGGAAATGGGCGAGCAACACCAAAAGTCATGTGCATGTATTTATTTCATTAAAAGTATCTTATATATAAGAATGTAAAAAGAATGTATGTTAATATCTGATAAATATCACAGTATATGTATGGGGGAGAGTTTGGAAAAATAAAAAATAAATTTTTTAAAAAAATAAATAACTCACAGCACACCTCCACGCAGATGACACCATTCTTAGCCAATGTGGGCTATCACCCTCGGTTTTTCCCTCTTTCCCCACTAGACGCACCGGGACCACCAGCGAACGACTACATGGCAGAGTTACAGGCGATCCATCGATTGGTGCAGCGACAGTTAGAGAAGGCCAAGGCTGACTACAAAAGGTTTGTTGATCAGTCGAGGCGGGATATGCCTCCACTAACGGTGGGAGATCGGGTATGGCTGTCCACCAGGAACCTACCATCAACCCGGCCAGCCAAAAAATTAGACCACCAATATGTAGGACCATTCCCAATCAAGGTTGTCATCAATCCGGTCGTCTATCACTTAAATCTGCCACGTTCCCTGCAGGTACATCCGGTTTTTCATCATTCTCTGTTGGTCCCTGAGCAACCGGCGTGTCAACTCCGCAGAGCTGAACCTCCCCCACTGGAACAACGTGATGGAGACAGGGCTCCCGAGTATGAGGTTGCCAGCATTCGGGATTCCCGTTGAGTGAAAGGCCACTTCCAGTACGTGATTGAATGGAAAGGCTATGGACCGGAGGAGTTCACCTGGGAGGATGTGACCACCGTTCATGCTCCTGCCTTGGTGACCGCCTTTCATGACCAATTCCCATCCTGACCGCATCCGGATTGGCAGACCCGGGGGAAGGGCCCTGCGGTGCGGGATAGTGTTGTGATTCAGTGCCAGCCTGTGTTCCCAATAGCTGAGTCTGAGGAATCTGAGGAGGAGGTGGAGGAGGCATTTGAAGGGCCATCAGGGTCAGAGGGAGGCTCTGATGAATTACAAGACTCACGGTTTGAGGAAGAGCCTGGGCCCTCCAGTCGTGTTCCTGATGAAGCTCAGCTGTGCAAGGAGAATGAGTCAAACTCAGAAGACTCACACCTGATGGACATGCTAATTGATGCTCGCACACGCAGGCAATTAGCGAGAGTAAATCAGCAGCAGTCAATGCGACTACTCCAGGGAAAAAGGAGAAGGCACTGAGAGGCAACGCCCTGGGACTGCTGTATAAAAAGAGGAGGTGTGGGCGGTGCTGGTTGCTGAAGGCAACCGTTTGCAAAGTACTTCATGAGATCCTGTTCTGTTCGTCTTGCCTGTGACTACTCTTCTGTTGCATCATGTTTCATGTGGACTATTTCCTCCATTTGGATGGTGTTTTGTTGCTTTTGTTTCTGGACTCTTTGTCAGGTTTGTCACCCATATTAAAGGGGTTTGTTTTGTTTAATTCTCCAGCCTATTTTATCAATAGGGGTTTGGTCCTTGTGCCTTTAACAAGGACGGCTATAGGCTGGGATAGAACATTCGGCCACTTTCGGCCGCTCGCAGTAAGACAGTGCCGTTGCCATGAAGCTTGGCAGGTGGGGGGATCTGCCCCATGCACCTTGCTTACCATGCTGCAAGTGTCCTATAGCCAGGCCTCCCACACCCCAACATGTGTAGCGGCAATGGCAACAACAGTCCTGTTAAGGAGCCTGACTTCTTCTGCAGCTGTTTTCAGCAGGACAGTACCGCTGCCATGAGGTTTGGCAGGTGGAGGGAACGAAGTGATTCACTTGGTTCCCAACCCTAACCCTAACTCTAACCCCAAACACTTCCACCCACCGTTGCCTCCATGTGTGGACTTATCTGCTCTGTGCCAAGGGGCTGGCAGGCTGCGGTGGCTGCTGGACAGCATTGGCCCCCACTTGCTCGCTGCTACTTATACTGATCATGCCCAGCCCCCCGGCTTATTTTTGGGGTAGAGCTTATATTTGACCCACTCCAAAAAGTCAGACTAGGGCTTGTTTTGAGGGACGGTCTTATTTTCAGGGAAACACGGTAGGTTGCATTAACAGATGAATATAATCAAGATCACTAGTATTGCTTTAGAAAGCCTTAGTAAGACCATACTTAGAATACTGCATCCAGTTTTGCTCACAATATTATAAAAAAAGTTGTTGAGATTTTGGGAAGAGTGCAAAATATAGCAACAGTGATGATTAGAGGGCTGTAGGCTAAAATAGATGAAGAACGGTTATAGGAATTGGATATGTCTAGTCTAGTGAAAAGAAGGACTAGGAGTGACATGATAGCAGTGTTCCAATATTTGATGGGCTATTACAAAGAAGAGGGGTCCAACCTATTTTCCAAAGCACCAAAAAGCAAGACAAGAAACAATTGATGGAAACTAATAAAGGAGAGCAGCAACCTATCAATTAATATTGCTTTGCCTCCTAGCAATTACAAGTTATGTATTGGACTATCTCCTCAGACTAAGAGTGGATCCGGAAAAGAAGTGGTTTTCTTGCTTCTCCTGGCCTTGGAGAACATGATAGTGGGTGGCAAGAAAACAAGCAAGCTCAGAGAGCGCCAAGGACCCCTCATTTCAATCCTGAGCTACAAATATTCTTCTTCATTGGTACAACATATGGGCATCAAAAACTTCAGATAGCACGCAAATGGAAAAAATTTGCTTCAGGAACACTTCCACCAAAGAACTTTTCTTCCTGCATGAATGCCTATGACAGCATGACTTACCTACCAGTGTCAGGTACAAACCTCCAATCAACTGCACAGCTGGATGGAAAATAGCCCAAGAAAGTGACCAAAAAAATGATATGGTTGATTATTAGGGGCGTTGTCTTACCTGAACACCTTTTCTCAGCATGATGATGGAGACTCCACGAGTGGGTTGTCTTATTCTTCCTGCTCAAAGTAGACTAAGTCTGCAAAGTTGCCACGCCTCCTGCTGGGCTAGAGCACTCCCAGTTTATAACGAAGGCGAAGCAACAGATGATAGTCTGGCGCAATGGCTCCTCCTACCCCTGACACAGGACCTGACAGACAATAAGGGGTGGGTGTGGAGTCTCCATCATCATGCTGAGAAAAGGTGTTCAGGTAAGACAACACCCCTTCTCCAGCATGAGGATGGAGATTCCACGAGTGGGACATACCAAAGCCGCTTTGTCCCTATGGGGGGAATCAGTCTGGGCCTGTATCCCACTGGATGATACTACTTGCTGCAATACCCTCCGGCCAAATGAAGCATCCGTGGAGGCAAACTTGTCTATGTTGTAATGTTTGACAAACGAGGAAGGCGAGGACCAAGTTGCCGCTTTGCAGATCTCCCTGATGGATGCTTGTGTCGCCCAAGCTGCGGATGTCGCAGCACTGCGGGTGGAATGGGCAGTGATGCAGCCCAGAACAGGTAAGGAATGTGATTGATAAGCTCACGCGATGCAAGCTTTAAGCCACCTGCCTATGGTCGAGGACGAGACCTTCTGACCCATGGAAGAGAGTTGGAAGGAGACGAACAATGCCTCAGACCTGCGGAAGGCAGAAGTCCGCTTGATATAGCAGCGCAAGGCCCTGTGCACATCCAGAGTATGTCACCGTCTTTCTAGTTCATGAGATGGGTGAGGGCAAAAGTTAGGAAGTACCACCTCCTGAGACCTGTGGAACACTGAATTAATCTTGGGCATAAATGAAGGACCTAAACAAAGGACCACCCTGTCCTCATGGAAAATACACAGGTCCTCTCTGATGGAGAGGGCAGCCAGCTCAGATATTCGCCTGGCTGACGTGATGGCTATGAGGAAGGCTACCTTCATAGACAGGAGTCTCAACGTACATGTCTTAATGGACTCAAATGGTGCTGAGGTAAGGGCTTGTAAAACCCGCAACAGGTCCCAAGAGGGATAACGACATATCGCAGGTGGCCTGGCATTCGTCGCCCCTTTGATGAAGGAACGCACCATGGGGTGTTGTGCCAAGGGGGCTGAATTATCACAAAGAAGCACCGTGGAAAGGGCCGCAACCTGCCTGCGGATGGTGTTTGGTGATAATCCTTTCTCCAGGCAATCCATCAGGTATTCTAAAACTGTCGGAATAGTGATAGCCGAGAGTTGAAACTGGTGCTTTGAACACCAGAGACAAAAGTACCTCCACGTGGCATCATAAATTCTATTCATAGAGGGGTGCCTGGATTGTTGAATCATGGCGATCACCTTCGTTGAATAGGAGTCCCGTGTCAGGGACCGCCGCTCAAGTGCCAGGCGGCTAACTGGAGCCACAGGGGATCCGGATGTTGAAGGACTCCCTGGCTGAGGGCAATGCGACCTGGAGTGATCCTCCACAGGGGAGAGATGGAGAGATCCACCAGATCGGCAAACCACAGATGTCTCGGCCAATGTGGAGCAATCAATATGACCTCTGCCCATTTGTGTAGGATCTTTTGGATTGTTGCTGGAATCAGGGGAAGGGGAGGAAAGGCATACAACAGATCTCTGGGCCAAGGGCTGCGGAGGGTATCTGTCGTTTCTGCTCCTGGAGACGGGAACCTGGAGAAAAATCTCGGAAGTTGGGAATTGGCTGGAGAGGCAAATAGGTCTAATGCCGGAGGACCAAACCTGTTCGCGATCTCCCTGAACAGGCCGGGGTCCAGGCACCACTCGGAGTGATCCACCGTTGACCTGCTCAGGGAGTCCGCCTGTTGATTTGCCTCCCCCGAGATGTGTTCTGCCTTGAGCGAACAGAGATTGGGCCTCCTTCATGAGAGATTGGTTGGAAGAACTGGTGCCCAGTTTCTGAAACAGGAGCAAGAACCACTGTAGATCCCTGGAATGTAGTCTGGCCCACGGTACTATTGCCATACAGGAGACCATCTTTCCTAGGAGCTGCGAAAGCACCGCTAGAGTGACTACCCGCTCCCCTCAGACCCGGCCTATCAGGGTCCGAATGCTGTCCCATCGTTCCTGAGATAGGTAGACCTTGAAAAGCTTTGTGTCTATGATTGCCCCCAAGTGAAGGAGACGGGTTGATGGGACAGTCTGACTCTTTTGAAAATTCACGGAAAACCCGTGAGCCTGAAGTGTTCTGATGGTGAGGGCCAGATCTGCTTGAGCCAACTGGAAGGATGGGGACTCGATAAGGATGTCGTCCAGATAACATTGAATGAGTACTGGGATCAGTCTCAGATAGGCAGCCAACACTGCCAAGACCTTTGTAAACACATGTGGGGCCGAAGAAAGGCCAAATGGTAGTGCTCTGTATTGGAAATGTCGGTACGCGTGGTAAAATCTGAGGAACTTGCAATGTCCAGGGAGGATGGGAATATGTAAATAAGCCTCCGTTAAGTCTATAGACATCAGGAAGTCCTCCCTTCTGATACTGGCCAGAATGGACTGGAGCGTTTGCATCTTGAACCTTTTGTAAGTCAGATGAGCATTTAGTCTTTTTAGGTCCGATATTGCTCTCCAACCCCCCGAGGACTTTGGAACGATGCAGAGAGTGGAGTAGAACCCCCTTCCCCTCTGATCCTCCGGTACTGGTTCTATGGCTTTGATTTGTAGTAGCTGATGAATGGCCTTGGACATGAGATCCGCTTTGAGCATGTTCCTCAGAACGGGGCAAGACAGGAAGCGCTCTGAGGGGTTGGACAAGAATTCCAGGGCTAGACCGTGTTTGATGGTGTTTAACACCCAGGAGTCCATAGTGGTGGCCTCCCATACGGTGGTGAAGAGGGATAGCTGGCCACCTATAGGAGAGGCCTCTCTGGAATCACTTGGTCCGTCTGAATGGACGGCCTCCAGAACCCCGAAAGGGTCATTTGGACTGGAACTGAGGTCTAGCCCTGGCCCCTGGACGCTCCTGAGGGTGATCTGATCTAGGGGGAAAGGAGTGGGGGGGCTGAGGCCAATCCCAGGAAGGCCCTGAACGAAAGGACTGTCTCTGGGAATACTGATGGGACCTCCTGTCCGCTCTCCTAATAATGTGTGACAGCACCTTACGCTTGTCCCTGCCCTCAACCAGGTAAGGGTTGAGAGCTTCTCCAAAAAGACATCCACCACAGTAAGGAGCTGACGCCAGACGCCACTTAGATTCAAGTCCGCTTGCCATTGCTTTAGCCAGAGAAGTCTGTGAGCTGAAACGTTCACGGCTATGGTTTGTGACGAGTACCTGGCGGCATGAAGTGAGGCATCTGCCATATTTTCTGATGTTGCCACTAGCTTACCCAGGTTCTGGTGCATGCATACCTGGTCCGGGGGAATCATGGCCTGAAGCTCACGAAGCCAGATGATAGATGCTCTGGCGAAGAAGGATGAGGATGTGGATGCCTTCACAGACCATGCTGAGGCTTGGTGGGACCTGCGTAAAGAGAATTCAGACCTCCTGTCCTCCGCCTTTAGGGCCTCAGCCATGTCCCCTGGTACAGTGGGAGTGGAAAACAGAGATGTTAAGTCCTCATCCACCAGAGGCACCTCCAGTAATGAAGAGAAGGAGGGGGCCACATTGAAAATCTTTTTTTCTGTCCCCCCAGAGAGGGGAGAGTGCCCGGGTTGACCACTGTTTCTGGACAGTGTTGCGGAAGAAGGGCGGGCAGGGGATATGTCTCTGTGTCACCACCAGCTCAGAAAACAACGGGTTTGAGTCCTGGGTAGTTGAGGGAGTAGGCTGTGGTTCCTGCTCTGGAGCAATGTTGGCAGAGGTACACGCCTTCAGGAGCAATGATCCGAACAGTGACTGGTCAAAAAGGCCGGTGAAAGGAGAAGGCTCTGGGGAAGCCTCCTCATCCTCAGACAGCTGTAAGGCAGATGTTTCATAATCTTCAGACCCTGAATCCCCGCCCTGAGAGGACCTGTCCAAAGAGACAGAGGGAGGAAACATAGGGACTTTGTCGTCAGTGGAACTGTGTCGACGAACTTTGTCGTCAGTGTCGTCAGTGAAACTGTGGGTTCCTGACAGAGACGCTGGGAAAAGGAAGAGGCCATACACTGGGCAAAGGCCTGTGCCATCAGCGCCTGGAATTGGTCGGGCCACGGTCCCTGTGGTTCAATAGGATGTAATCCCGCTGCCGTGGATGGGAAGGTAGATTCTGGTCCTGGCTGAATTCTGGGTGACAGGGGCACCCATTGAGGACATGGGCCCTGGCTAGGGAAGTGAGATTCACTTGTCCAGCCTCTTCCCGAGGAGACCAAGCCCGTGGGGCTAAAGTAGATGGAACAAGCTGTGGCTCAAAAAGTGACACCTCAGGTGGGATGGGAGAAACAAGTTCAGTCCCACTTGTGGTCATTTTTTGAGCCTTGGAGAACTCCTTCTCCAATGCTTGATGTCTCCTAGTGGCCTCCTTCTCAGCTGCCTTAGAGGGCTTCTTATTAGAGACAGCCTTGGCCTTGGCCTTGGCCTTAAGTCTCCCCGCAACCTCCAGCTTTGATGACTTATATTTCTTTTTGGCAGGGGATTCTGGAGCGCCCTGTGCAGGCTGAGGAAATGAATTGTCTGCCATTCCTACTGAGATATCCCAGTGGTTTGCCGGGAGGAATCTCAGACCTGTGTTCAAGTTTGCAAACAGATGGTTCTGACCAATGGTACTATGGCTGACAATGACAGATAGCGGCGTTATGTATATCTGTGAGGCTGACTGTGGCAGCTACGTGCCTGCACACACTGGAGGTGGACTGTGGAGACCAGGTCCCCTCAGGGATCAGTGCTGCACCGTGAATCTAATAAGGCGGCGGTGCCAATTGGTGTGCCGACCTCCTGACTAATGTTGCTGGGAGGGGGGTAAAGTGTGGGTTCTCTGCTATATCCCTACAGAATCTAATATAATTCCAGAGCTCACTGAGTGGTTTGTACTGTTGTAGGAGGGCAAACCGCTGATGGTCAAAAAACTCCAGGGGTCTCTCAAAGGTGATTATTCTCACTCTACAGCTGGACTATTATCTGGCTGGCCTGAGGGGTTACTGTCAATCGTGCAGCGCCCAAAATGGCGGCCGCGCCTGCCACTTCAAGAGAGGCTTGTGAATGAAGTCAGGGTCTGGAAGCAAGGGCCGAAAGTCAATTGGCTGTTGCCAGGCAGATCTGGGAAATAATGGATCTTGGCACACTGCCCAAAATGGCGGCTGTGCCGAGTGCGCCAAAAATTTTCACTGTCCTTCGTGAGTCTGCAAATGCCGGCTAGAGCCCCCGAAACAGTCGGCGATGGTCTGCACTGACGCGCTGAGCAGGTGGGGTCGTTCCTGGTGGCAGAGCTGCTTACGCGCTTCAAGGGTCGTTCTGGTGAGTCGGGAGCAGAACGAGTCTGCCGGCCTCATAAACAGTGAATTGAGCCACTTCTCTAAACCCTGAGGTATAGCTGGTAAGAGGCCCCGATATGGTGTCTGCAGGGGGTCGCTGCAGCACTGGTCAGCTGGGAGTCGGACGCTAGCTGCGGGCCGATCCGCGATGCGGGGAAGCCATCCCTATTAACCGGGAGGCTGCAGCTGTCAGGGAATCCCTGACGCTGACTAAGGTCTACTCCCTGAGCTGACAGTAACTGATAAAGTCCAAGCCTCAGAAGAAACAAAAAAAATGTGAAAGTGAATTCCAAGGGAAAAAAATGATGCTACAAGAAAGGGAAAGAGAGTCCACGAGTGGAATATACAACCTGCTGCTGAGTTTGTTAGAGGAGCCAAAATTATGCATCCTGCTGAGCAAGAGACTAAGTCAAAAACTGGGAGTGCTCTAGCCCAGCAGGAGGCGTGGCAACTTTGCAGACTTAGTTTACTTTGAGCAGGAAGAATAAGACAACCCACTCGTGGAGTCTCCATTCTCACGCTGGAGAATAGACACAAACCTCAGATTAAAGAAATATCTGCACATCATAGCAAACCTCAAAGAACAGTTGGAACAGACCATACCAGAGCACATGGAGAAACTGGCCACTACTATCATGAATACATCCCAAAGACATGCTGGGAAAAGAAAAAGCAAACTCCAAAGCTCCAGAAACTAAATTCCAGACCCAAAGAAACATCAGAACCTGAATGGGTGGTTAACATGTCCAGCCGCCCACTATTCATGGCAGAACACAGGATTCTACAAAAAGGACTCAACTATAATACAGGTGATGCCAATTACCTAGAAATTTTTGTAGCATTTAAAACCACCAAATTATCCACAGAGGTGCAAGAAAACATTAGACAAAACATCATTCCACAGAACAGAATACGACAGGAACAGAATCAACTTATAGCAGAAGACAGAGCAGCTCTCAGAAACCTAAAAAAGAACCAGACCATCATCATCCAACCTGCAAACAAAGGCTGAACCACAGTGATTATGGACAGAGCACAATATAAAAAAAAAGCAAAAGAACTAATAGAGGACAAAAAAATCTACATCCCTGTGAACACTGACAGCATACAAAAACTAGAAAACCAGATCAAGAGAACCCTCTGTGACCTCACTAAGAAAGGCCAAATTACCAAAGAAGAACAGTGGCAGATGAGAAGCAGCAGACCTATCCTCCCACACTTCTAGGGATGTCCCAAAATACACAAACCTGGCATACCCCTCCGCCCAATCGTATCTCTACCAGGGACCCTTATATACAATATTGCAAAAGAACTAACAAGAAAGCTTGGGCATCTCACAAGAGGAAGCCAATACTCCATTAACTCTCCACTACAGTATCTTCAAAGAATCAGGGATATGACTATAGATAAGGATGAAATCATGGTCTCATTTGATGTCACAGGTCTGTTCACATCTATATGTTATATGCTCCTGGCTACTTTCCTTCATGACCAGAGGCAAGCTCATCTGACCAATAACCAGCCAAGACACAGTGAAGGCATTTTGTTTCATTTATTGCAATAAGCGGGGAGAAAAGCTATCAAAGCTTGGTTTTCTCCAAAGTTCCAACCCCAAAATATTCCCTTCTTTATACAGCCCTGTCCTGGCTTCCACATTGCTCCTTGTTCCCCATTGGCTGGGATACTCTGAAGTTACACTCCTTCCAACCGCTTCCTACATATTTCCTGCTTAAGGAAGGTATTATGAATATACATGTGAATATGATTTAGTATGTTTTACTAAATCATATTCACATGTATATTCATAATATAAAATATTAGACATATTCATATGGTTATTTTGAGCTCTGGGATATTTTATGGTTCCTTAGAACAATAGGTTCTTTCCTGTTTTTCTGTTCAGCTAATTTTTCCTGGCTAGCCATTTCCTCTTGCAGTTCTTTTTACACACTTGTGTTCTTCCTTTCCCAATTCTGGAGACCCAGATAATGTTTGCCTATGTGTTTATTTTACATCCTCCCTTTATACTAGCCTTTCTTGGTTCTCATCCATTGTAGTTTCTTTGGCAAGCTTGTCTGTCTATTCAGTAAGTTTCCATTGCACAGCAAATTCAATTTTAAATTTTTCTTTCAATATTAAATTTGAAGACCATTCACTTAAGCTATCATATAGATCCAGAATTAGCCGAAGAATCCATGACTGCACTGCTTCACACTACATCTGACTTAATTGAATAAACGAAGATCTAAACACCCAGGATTATGGATCTCATAAACCTCTGCTTAACTACATACTTCCAATCTGATGGCCAAATTTACCAACAAATTAAAGGGATACTTATGAGATAGCTGCTTTCAGGACTTATAGTGGAGGTCATCATGCAATGTCTTGAAGCCATAGCACTTCCACAAATACAACTGAAAATATGGTTCAGATATGTAGATGACACCTTCACCATAATAAAAAAGAATCAATTAGAGAACACTCACAGAACCATCAATAACAAATTTAAAGGAATCCAGTTTACTAGAGAAGACAAAAAGGAACGTTGGCTTACCTGAACGTCCTTTCTCAGCAGGATGATGAAGAATCCACCAATGGGTTATTTCAGTCCTCCTGCCCAATCAGACTAAGTTGTCACGCCCCCTCTTTGCTTGGGACTTCCCAGTTTCATCGACGGTGTAGCCAATGACAACAGTGCGACGTGAAAACTCTCAAACAGGTATCCAAAAAAAACCCACACACAAGAATCTCAGGCCCCCAACCCAGACCTAACTAACCACTAAACAGGAGGGCGTGGATTTTTCATCATCCTGCTGAGAAAGGACGTTCAGGTAAGCCAACATTCCTTCTCCAGCAGGATGACTGAAGAATCCACCAATGGGACATACCAAAGCTTCCGAAGTCCCTACGGGTGGGTATCAGTTGGGGCCGGACCCTTGATGGCGTGACTACTTGTTGCAAAATACGCCTACCGAATGTGGCCTCAGCCGACGCAAATTTATCCAGGTGATAATGCCTAATGAAGGGCAAAGGCGAAGACCAAGTCGCCGCCCAGCAGATGTCCTCAATTGACGCTTGGGTAGCCCACGCCACTGTCGTAGCGGCGCTGCGGGTAGAGTGAGCCGTCACATGAGCAGGGACAGGCAAGGCAAGGGAGCTGTATGCACTCGCGATACAGGCCCTGATCCACCGACCAATGGTGGAAGCTGACACCTTCTGGCCCATTGAGGAAGGCTGAAAAGAAACAAACAGGGCTTCCGACTTACGGAAAGGTGCCGTGCGCTTGATGTAACAATGTAATGCCCTCCTCACATCTAGTGAGTGCCAATTTCATTCCAATTCATGTGACAGACGAGGGCAGAAGTCTGGTAAAACGATCTCTTGTGCTCTATGAAAAACTGTGTTTATTTTGGGAACAAAAGATGGATCCAAGCGAAGGGCCCCTCTGTCTTCATGAAATTTGCACAGATATGATCTGATTGACAAGGCAGCCAATTCTGATATGCGCCTAGCCTAAGTGATCGCAATCAGAAAGGAGACCTTGATTGACAGGTACCTTAAGGAACATGTCCTAAGTGGTTCAAAGGGGGACAAGGTAAGCACCTGAAGAACCGTCGACAGATCCCAGGAAGGGTACCTGTGGATCACAGGGGGGCCACTGTTGGTGACTCCCCTAAGAAATGCGCGAACGGTAGGGTGCCTAGACAAAGACTCCGAGGAGTCCCATGAAAATACCGAGGAAAGTGCTGCAAGCTGTCTACGTATAGTGTTGGGTGCCAGCTTCTTTTTGACACCCTCCATCAAATATTCTAGCACTCTGGGAATGGTTACCTGAGACAGACTTACGTGATTCTTGTCATACCAGCGAAAAAAGCTTCGCCACGTAAGGTCGTAAATATGGTTAGTCGCTGGTCTCCTGGCCGCCTGAATCATATCGATGACCTCCGCCGAATATGATTCCTTAGTCAGGGTGTGGTGTTCAAATGCCAGATGGTCAATTGAAGCCATTAGGGGTCTGGGTGCTGAAGTACCCCCTGTACCAACCGCACACGGTTGTCTGGAATCCTCCACGGTGCTGAGGCGGAGAGGCTCACTAGGTCCGCAAACCAGGGCCTTCTGGGCCAGTGAGGAGCGATGAAGATCACTTCTGGCTGCTCCTCCAGGATCTTCCTGACAACCGCCGGGATTAGAGGCAGCGGGGGAAAGGCGTACAGAAGGCCTTGTGGCCACCGGCTGCGCAGGGCATCCACCCCCTCCGCCCCCCTGGAGGTGAACTGGGAGAAGTATCTGGGCAGCTGAGTGTTCCCCGGGGAGGCAAACAGATCCACTACTGGACGGCCAAACCTGATCGAGATCTCCTCGAAGATATCTGGATGTAACATCCACTCTACTATCGACCTGCTGAGAAAATCTGCCTGGCAATTCGCCACCCCTGAAATGTGCTCAGCCTGATGGAGAGCAGGTGCCTCTCCACCCAGGAGCTCAGGGCCCGAGCCTCTGTCATGAGGGACTTGGACCGGGTGCCCCCTTGACGGTTTACGTGGGCCTTTGCAGCCACGTTGTCCGTCAAGACCAGTACATGCCTTCCTTTGAGTAATGTGTAGAAATGTCTGAGAGCTAGATGGATTGCCCTGAGCTCCAACCAATTCATGCTGTGCCTCAGGTCCGCCTGTGACCACTGACCCTGAGCCATCTGGGTTTGGAGGTGGGCCCCCCAACCGAAGAGACTCGCGTCCGTGGTCACACTGATGTGACTGGGCTCCTTGAACAGCGTCCCTTTGTGGGTGGACGATGAAATCCACCAGCCGAGAGAAAGGCGTACTTGATGAGGAACGCGCACCAACTGGTTGGATGTATTGGTGTGTTGTCTCTGGTATGGGAGCAAAAACCACTAAAGGTCCCGTGCATGTAGCCGGGCCCACGGCACTATGTGTATGCACGAAATTAACTTCCCCAGGAGCTGGGAAAGCGTGGCCAATGATACCTTCCTGTTGCTGCGCACCCTGCGCGCCAGTTCCCTGATCTTTTTGCGTTGCTCCTCTGATAAATACACGTGACAAGTATTTGTGTCTATCACCGCACCCAGATGTAATAGGCGGGTGGAGGGAGCTAAGTGGCTCTTTTTGAAATTGATCAAAAACCCGTGGTTCTGAAGGGTCTTTATTGTGAGGGCCAAATCTGACTGGGCGGTTGGATAGGACAGGGACTGGATCAGGATGTCGTCCAGATAACACTGGACCCTTACTGGGACCAAACGTAAGTGAGCTGCCAGTACTGCCAGGATCTTTGTGAAGACCCTGGGGGCCGAGGAAAGGCCGAATGGCAGGGCCCTGTACTGAAAATTGCGTCTGAGGTAACAGAACTGAAGATATTTGTGATGTGCCGGGAGGATGGGTATGTGTAGGTATGCTTCCTTTAGATCTATTGAAGTCAATAGATCCCCTCGCCTGATACTGTTTAAGATGGAGTGTAAGGTTTGTATTTTGAACCTCTGGTATTGAAGGTAGAGGTTTAGCCCCTTGAGGTCGAGGATTGCCCTCCATCCCCCTGAAGATTTTGGTACTACAAACAGGATGGAGTAATACCCCAGTCCCGCCTGGTTCAGGGGAACCTCCTCTATGGCCTTGATGGAAAGTAAGTGTTGGATGGCTTCTTCCATGAGTCCTTTTTTTATTGTGTTTCTTATGACTGGACAAGTTACGAAATGACCTATTGGTATGGATTTGAACTCCAAGGACAGACCCTCCCTTATGGTGCGCAAAACCCAGGAGTCTGTGGTTGTACATTCCCATTGGCAGAGAAAGAGAGTAAGAAGTCCGCCAATGGAGGGAGTCCCCTCCGAGTCACTTGGTGCGACGGAAGGGGCGACCCCCTCTTCCACGAAAGGGATGTTTGTTCTGGGGCTGGAAATGGGTTCTGTCCCTGTAGCTTGTCCTGTCAAAGGAATGCTCATTTCTAGGGGCTGGGGTTCGATAAGACTGACTGGGCTCTGTTGAGGCCGCAGTCCGAAAGGACTGCCGGCGACTATAAGGTAGGAAACGTCTGTTAGTTCTCCTGGCCAAATGAGAAATAACCTTCTGTTTTTGTTTATTTTCTATAAGGTATGGCCTTAGAGTCTCTCCAAATAATTTGCCACCCGTGAAAGGAGCAGTGGCCGCACACCACTTGTGCTTGCTCTCGGCCCTCCAATTTTTGAGCCATAGAAGCCTCCTAGCAACCACACTGGAGGCCATTGCCCGGGCTTAGTGTCTGGCAGAATGTAGAGAGACATCCACCATATACTCGGATGTGGCTATCAGCTTGGTTAAGTCTTGATGGACCCTAACCTCCTCTAAGGGAATCCTATCCTGCAACTGTCTGAGCCAGGTAATGGAAATCCTGGCAAAGAATGAAGTGGCTGTTGCTGCCTTAGCTGCCCATGCAGATGCCGTGGACTTTGCGCAGGGCCATTTCAGATTTTTTATCTTCAGCCTTAAGGGCGTCCGACACATCTGCCGGGAGACTGGCAGTGGAAAAAAGTGGGGCCAGCGACTCATCCACCTTAGGTACCTCTAACATATCCGACAGGTCCTTAGCCACGTCCACTATCTTGCGCTCAGAGGCTGCCTGGGTAGGCTGAGCTGCAGGTGATTCCCATTGACCCTGAATGTTCCGTTGAAACAAAGGGGGACACGGAATTTGGAGGTGCTTGTCCACAGGTAACGCGAACAAGAGATTAGAATCCTGATCAGAAGGAGACTGCTGGGTAGCATCTGGATGGGAGGAAAGCTTACCCGCTGCACAGGCTCTGCGCAGCAATGAAGGGAAGAGGGAAGCATTGAAGAGCTCGGCCATGGGCTGAGATTCATGGGTAGGCTCCTCACAATCAGACCAACCGTCCTTGCCTACCTCGTAATCCAAAAAGTTCGAAGAGTCAGATTCAGGAGATCGGGAAGGGGAAATCATACCTGAACGATCTAGTGAAGGACGTGCAAAAGCGGATACAGATGGAGGCACCATAGTGGGAGACGTCTGATGGTGACCCGATGATGCCATGGCCTGGAACACAGCCTGCGAGATCAACGCCTGGAGCTGGTCAGAGAAAGACTGCTCTAGCGGAGGCCGTAACCCTGCAGCAGTGGGCGTGGTATCGGTCGTGGGAGCTGCTGATGGACCAGGCAGATCAAGATCCTCCCCAAACAGAGGTGATCCTGCCTGACCAAAGGTCTGAGCCAAGACCTGCTGATGCACAATCTCAGGAGACCAAGCTCTCGATGTGGGCGGTGGATGCGTCCCTGCATCTGGTGGTGTGGTGGTTGACATTGTGTCACCTCTTTCCACTGCCAAGCGTTGGGCTCGGGAGAATTGTTTCTCCAAGGCTCTGTGCGATCGGTCGGCCTGTCTGTCGCTTGCCTTGCCAGCCTTCCTGCCGTACTTTGACTTGGCCTTGGCTTTGCCTCTAGGTACTTCGGATGCCGGCTCAACTTGAACAGAGGGGTTGTCTGTGTCCAAGGGCTGTGGCTCAGTGGTCTCTGCCATATTAATCGAGATGCACCTGACTCTGAAGTGACTCTGAAGTGACTCTGAAGTGACTCGCTCTGCAAGGGACGTCAATGCCCCTGTGAAGAGGGATTGACTTCACGTGGATTAGCATGAGCCGACCCACTGGCTAACCTGAGCTCACGCTCGGCACTGAAGTGCACGCCACCTGATTGTGTCCAAATTGGTGACAATCACACGTGTCCCACAATAGTGGCAATGGTCAGGATCTTGAAGCAGCCACTAGATGCAGAGAGACAGATAGAGGCGATGTGGCGAACAGGGCCTGAAGGACCGATGCTTCAGCAGGGATTGAATGTCTTCAAAGAAATGATACTCTGAAAAACTTAACTCAATGAGAAATAGTAAATAGATTACGCAGTGCATATATAGAAAGGTAGGTCACTAAGGCAGATAAACTGTGCCAAATGGAATGAGGCTGTAAAAAGGTTATGACAATGATCTTACAAAATGGCGTCCTGCTCTGGGTGACAATGTGCTCCAAAATGGCGGACACCTGAGCTCCGGAGTTTTTTGTTCGTTTGTTTGTTTTTACGGGGGAGGGGGGGAGCGTGGGGGGTGTGTGGC
>NW_015387587.1:63457-110660 GCF_001527695.2 Protobothrops mucrosquamatus
AGAAAAAATTCGAGGAAAAATATTCCCCTCGCATTCCAAATGGTGGCCGTTAGGGAATGCAGAGAACCGGCTTGATAGCAGAAGCCACGTGGCCTCCAAACTGCAGTTGCCGGCCCAGAAACGTGTGTGCTTGTTGGGGGAAGAAAGAAAAACTGATCCCCCTCTGCCTACAACAAAGGGAAATTCCCCCCCCCACACACACTATAGTAGGGAAAGAGAAGGAAGGATTCAGCAAACTGCTGAATCCAGGGAGAAAATCACCCTCCCCTTAACCTGGAGGGGAAAGCTACTCTGTCCCAGAATGGAAGGGGAAAACAAGGATTCAGCTCTCCCAGGGAAGGGAATATTCCCCCCAATCCCCCAAATTGAGAAAAATCCACCAATGGAATAATAATATCTAGTCTGACCTGCAATCAATCACACTGAGAGTCAAGTTTCACGTCTTCATGGGCGAAAGACTAAGATGAAACTGGGAAGTCCCAGGCAAAGAGGGGGCGTGACAACTTGACAACTTAGTCTGATTGGGCAGGAGGACTGAAATAACCCATTGGTGGATTCTTCAGTCATCCTGCTGGAGAACAACAACTTGCTACCCTTCCTAGACATCCTGATCAACAGACATCACAATAGCAAACTAGAAACACAAGTCTACAGAAAAAACACACATACTAACCAAGTGCTCCACTACCAAAGCAACAACCAACCTCCCACAAGAGAAGCAGTATGTAAGGACTTTATTTAAATGAGACCAAACTCATTGCAGCAATCCAGATCAGCAGAAAAAGGAAATGGAGCATCTACACAACACATTCCAACAAAATGGATACCCATGCAACTTCATCAAAAAGTCCCTGACGACTCAACCCAATACAGCATAACCAACACAAACCCTAAAAAGAATTACACTGCCATACATCAAGAATATCTCAGAAACC
Organism: Protobothrops mucrosquamatus; assembly: GCF_001527695.2. NCBI lineage: Eukaryota > Metazoa > Chordata > Lepidosauria > Squamata > Viperidae > Protobothrops > Protobothrops mucrosquamatus. The sequence continues at coordinate 64,393 of NW_015387587.1, forward strand.
ACAAATAGTCTACTACAACCACATGGAATCAGCATAGCACATAAGCCAACTAAAGCCCTTCAAAACATCCTAAGTAAACCTGAAGACCCAGCAACCCCAGAAGAAAAAAACAGGAGTCATCTATAATATACAATGTAAGAACTGCAACAACCACTATGTAGGACAAACAGGCAGACGTCTGGCAGAACGCATCCATGAACACCAACTGGCAGTCAAAAGGCATGATGAAAATTCTTTAATTTCACAACATATAGACAGATTTAACCATAATTTCAATTGGGAAAATGTGACCAGACCAAGTCCAAAAATGCCAGGGAATTTCTAGAAGCCTGGCACTTTGACAAAGCCATCAGTAGGCACATAGACATTAACAACATCTATAGATTACGCAAAAGAGACAATCAAAGACTCCAGCACTTTTCCACCAGTAATCAGCACTCAGATCAGCACAGATTAACTCCAATGTCACCTTCAGACAACAATCAAGTAAGCACCTTCAGACAACAATCAAGTAAGCAATCAAGAAAACGCCACAGAGCCATTAGTAAACAGCCCAACCAAAGAATCCCTAAGACCATCCCCACCCATCCCGACAGGCAAGACACCAGAATATAAACAGACAGCAAACAGACTCCTTACTAGCACTGATGTTGTTACCTAATTAGGGTAATGAAACGTCTGCAAGTAAACAAGCAAGCTCAGAGAGCACCAAAGAGCCCTCACAAGTGGTTTTCCTGCTCCTCTACACCAGTGAGAACATGATTATGTATCATGGGGTTGCCAGAGGATCGGACTAGAAGGGGCTCCAATGTCTCTTCTAATTTTTTTATTCTGTTATTTTAAATTGAAATTCAATTCAGTATATAAGAAATAGAAAAATATAAAAATAACTGTTAAGTACAAGGAAATTCTTCTAGATTGCTCTCACATTTATAATATTAAATTCTACAATAGCTTGGAGGCCAGGACTACTATAGTATGAGACCTAGAGCAAGAACCCATGTGGAAAGTCAGGATATATTTACCCAGAGGTTCTTTGCATTTGGAATAGAAACACAGTATAATGGCATCCTGGCTTCAAACACTAACTAAGGAAATAATCAAATCAAAGCTACCTTCCACCCATATAAAATTAAAAGGGTCAGTATCTCTCAAACAATCAAGACAGAAGGAGAAAATATCCAAATGGCTAAACATGAAATTCCAATTGAAACAGCAGATCAAAGGGATTCACTGAAGATAAAACTATTAGTTTATGAGTTACCTAATTAAAGCTATGTGCTTTACACGACTACAAAAATTAAAAATAGATATAATTTGCTCCAAGAAACACATATTAAGAGATAACACTATAAATTGTTAGAACAACTGAAAATTGGTAAACTCCACTTTGCATTAGCACAACAGAAGAAAAGAGGAATAGCTCTATATATTAAAGAAACAATGAACCCTATACAAATTTATGCGGATGAAGAGGGAAAAATGGAAATAATGATGGACCAAAAAAGATACTGATGGTAGCAATATATGCACCAAATGATAAACAAGAAAAATTTTATCAAAAATTACATAAACAAATATTAGAATTGGAATAGCAACATTTTTGTATAATTGGAGACTTTAAGGCAATGGTAGATGGAACTTTGGATTATAACAGAATTAAAATAGGGAAAAAAGGAAGAAATATATTACCTAAAGTCTTTTCTAAAATGGTAGAAGAAATTTGTATTCAAGACGTATGGAGAGAAAAAAATCCAAAGGAATTGCAATATACATTTAATTCAAATAGACACAAATCATGGTCTAGAATTGATATGGCATGGATATCCTCTGAACTTAGCACGATGATACAAGAAATAGAGATAGAAACTAATATATGGGCAGATCATAATCCAATAAAGATGACCTGGAGAGGAGCTAAGGAAAAACTAAGATGGTCCCTGAACAAATCTATATTGAAACAAAAAGAATTTATACAACTAGCAACAAAGGAAATGGACTTTTTAAAAAAATAAATAAGAAAGAAGAGACATCACTTCAAAATGTGTGGGATACAGCTAAAGCATATTTTAGAAGGCTGGCTATAACTTATACCGCTAAAAAGAACAAAGAAAGAAAACAACAGTTAAAGTTGAAGGAAGAATTTAGGAAATTAGAATTAGAACTACAAACAGACCCACAAAAGAAAACAGTTAAAAAGCAAATGTAAATAATAAAACATAAACTAAACCTAGTAGAGGTGGAAATAATGGCTCAACAAATTAAAAGGGCTAAACAGAACTTCTTTGAAAATGCCAATAAACCAGGGAGATGGTTAGCATATAAATTGAAAAAAGAAAAAGAGAAAAAATTGATAAACAAGTTGCAACACTCAAAAGGTGAATTATAGTTTCAAAATGGCACAATTAAAAAAATCATCAAATATTTTTATGAGACACTCTATGATAACAGAGGAAACTTCAAAAGAAAAAATACAGCAGTTCTTAAAAAAAGCAGATTTACCAAAAATTCCAGAGAATATTAAAAACATATTAAATGGAAAAATATCAATGATGGAGATAACAGAGGTTATAAAAAGACAAAAAAATGACAAGACCTCGGACTACCTGCAGAGCTTTATAAATCCTTGCAAGATATATTAAGCCCAATAATGAAAGAACTGTGTAATGAAATAGTGTTGGAGGCTAAAATACCAAATACATGGGTAGAAGCTAATTACTTTAATACCTAAAGAAGATTCTGACTTGTCGCAAATAAAAAATTATAGACCAATATTGTTATTAAATGTAGATTATAAATTTTTTGCCCCAATAATAGTAGAAAGAAATTTCTGACTGAATTTATACATATAGACCAAAATGGTTTTCTATCTAAAAGACAAATAAAAAATAACTTAAGAATGATTCTGAAACTTTTGAAGTACTATGAAACTCACCCAGGGAAACAGATGGCATTAATATTTCTAGATGCACAGAAGTCGTTTGATAACGTAAATTGGTAATTTATGTTCCAGCAATAGAGGAAATGGACTTTTGAGAAAACTTTATAAACATAATCAAAACAATTTATCGTAAACAAACAGCAAAAGTAATTGTACATGGAGATTTTACAGAAAATTTTAATATTAAAAAAGGGACAAGACAGGGATGTCCATTATCTACATTACTATTTATATTAACATTGGAAGTATTGAATAGAAACATCAGGCAAGATATAGAAATTAAAGGACTGGAGATAAAAGATGAAAAATATAAATTACAAGCATTTGCAGACTGTTGTGTCCTGGGCCTGATGAGGCAACTCAGCAGGCCCAGAAATGTTGCAAATGGTCCCGGGCAACCTAAAAGCTGCCCGGGACTAGACTGGCTGGCGCTGGACTTATGCACATGCGCAAGGCGCGAAGAAGGGGTTTTTCCTATTGGCTGGACTGCCTGGGGTTTGGAAGACTATAAAAGGCCTGCGTGCCTGTTTGCAGAGTTGAGTGAAGTTAAGGAGCAAATAAAGAAGTTTGGTTACAACATGTGTCGTGCTTCAATGCCTCGAACCCCGAAACATAAAAGTGGCGACAAAGGTGGGATGGCTGCAAGGAAAAAGTCAATAAGAAGAGGATAAGCCTCATCTGATGAGCCTGAGAATTGGCGTCCAGCTCTGCACTTACCTGCCAATTCAGCATCGCTGGAGGTGAGCTTGGCAAAAGGGCCCTTCCCCTCAACAAAGGCTTGCAGAGAGGCATTCGAAGCAGAAGATGTCGAAGATAGGATGTTTGTCAGAGTTCGACGTCTCTCACCCAGAGCGCTGGAACTCTTATGTGGCCCGGGTAGAAAATTATCTAAGGGTTAACCAGGTTCGGGAACACGGCCTGAAAACTGCAACCCTGCTGTGCGTCTGCGGTCAGGACACTTTCGACGTGGCCGAAAACCTGGTAGCCCCTGCACCACTGGAGTCTGTCACCTACACAGACTTAAAAAACATGCTGAAGGATCACTTCCATCCCAAACTATCTGTAATTGCGTGGAGGCATGCTTTTGAGCAGAGGAACCAGAAGCCGGGTGAGTTTGCTGCTGAGTTCATTGCTGCCTTGAGGCAAGCTGCCAGGCCTTGTGAATTCAAGGACCTGGAAGAACGCTTACGAGACTGCTTCGTCTGTGGCCTTAGAAGCAGAGAGCTACAACAAAAAATCTTTGCTAAAGCTGAAGTCACTTTTCAAGATGTCTTGCGCAAAGTTGCAGCTGAAGAAGCAGCAGGTGGCGCTGTGAAGGCCTTGTGGCTCGCCAGAAATGCTCCAGCCATCTCAACCGTCCATCAAGAGGTCGCTCAGGAAGTTCAAAACCTGGATCCTGAAGAGGAGGTGGACAGACTTCACCAGCCGGCAGTAAGCAGACCGCGAGAAAAACCAGACAAGGCCTCAGCTGCCCTTCAGTGTCTCAGTTGTGGAGGACGCCACAAGTGCACGGACTGCTGGTTCCAGTCCGCCATTTGCCGGGCATGTGGTAAGCAAGGCCACATTGCCACCGTTTGTTTGGGTTGCCAGCAGGTGCAACCTCGGGAAGAATTCCTTCGGAAAGGTACCAGGGTCCCCAGCCAACACAGGGTGGTTTCTGCGTGTCGTGTAGAAGCATTTTGCGAACAGGGACACACAAGCCCCTTAAGAAGAAATTTTGCATTGATGTACAGTTACAAGGGGTTCCCTTATCGATGGAGCTGGACACCGGGTCCGCTTTATCGATCATTTCACACAATACCTTTAAAAGGATTTGCTGCAATAGTAGCCTTCGAGTCAAACTCAGGCCATCGAACTTAAAATTCAAAATTCAAAGGTTAATGTACTTGGAGAAGCCACACTCAAGGTGCAGCGTAAGGCTTTCCAAGGCCTCTTAGATATGGTGGTTGTTGGGGATGATCATACGAGTCTAATTGGACTCGATTGGTTTGAGGCCCTGGGAATCCAGATAACTGGCCTGAATAGTCTGCAAACTCCAGGAATTGCAGAAGTCTGCAGAGAGTTTGTGGATGTGTTTAGTTCAGAGCTTGGTTCATACAAGGGGCCTCCCATTGCTCTGCGATTAAACCCAAACATCACATCGGTTAGGATTAAGTCTAGGAGGGTGCCCTTCGCCCTCAAGGGCAAGATTGATGCTGAGCTGGACAAGCTGCTCCAGCACGGCATCTTGGAACCTGTGGACTCAAGTCCATGGGAAACCCCCATTGTAACGCCTTTAAAGGCTAACGGGGAAGTCCGAATTTGCGCAGACTATAAGTGTACTTTGAGCACAGCTTTGCAACAGCATGCATATCCTGTACCAGTAGTGAGTCATATTCTGGCCTCCCTCAAAAGGGGAAAACTGTTTGCAAAGCTTGATTTAGCACAGGCCTATCAACAGCTACCTGTTGATGATGCAACTGCTGAGGCCCAAACAATAGTGACCCATAGGGGCGCTTTTAAGGTAAAAAGGTTACAATTTGGGGTGAATGTTGCTTCTGGCATATTCCAGAGCGTCATGGAGCGCACGCTTAGGGGTATTCTGGGGGTTTGTCTCTACTTTGATGACATCCTCATCGCAGGGGAGTCATCACAGAATTTGGCTGTAAGATTAAGGGCTGTGTTGCTGAGGTTCTGCCAAGTGGGCCTCAAATTAAAAAAGGAAAAATGCAAAATTGGAGTTACGTCCACAGAATTTTTGGGCTTTAAAATAGATGCTCAAGGCATCCATCCTGCAGAATCTAAATTGAAGGCCATTCAGGAGGCCCCGAGTCCCAAGTCTAAAAGCGAGCTTCAGGCTTTCTTGGGACTTCTTAACTTTTATCATGCTTTTCTTCCCCACAAGGCTGTAGTGGCTGAACCGTTACACCAGCTCTTAGACAAGCAAGCTCCATGGCAGTGGACTAAGGTCCATGACAGGAGTTTTAAGGAGGTCAAGGCCTTGCTCTCATCAAATGCGGTATTAGCCCATTTTAATGAGCAACTGCCTGTATGCATCGATTGTGATGCGTCCCCTTATGGGGTGGGTGCTGTACTCAGTCACCTGAAGGCTGATGGGACACAAGTCCCTGTGGCTTACTACTCAAGGACTCTGTCATCTGCAGAGCGGAATTATGCTCAGATTGAAAGAGAAGCCTTAGCAATAGTGGCTGGCATAAAGAAATTCCATGATTTCTTATATGGCCGCCACTTCATGGTCTATACAGACCACAAGCCTTTGCTGGGATTGTTTACAACGACCAAACAAACACCACACATCATATCCCCACGTATGTTGAGGTGGTCCATTTTCCTGTCAGCATATGACTACACGCTCATTCACAAACCTGGAAAAGAAATGGGCCATGCAGATGGCCTCAGTAGGCTACTTCTCACACAAATTGAGGTAGATCCTGCCCCTGCTATTAATATTCTTTCTATTCAGGAACTGCCTGAATCTCCCCTCAATGCTAGGGACGTGGCTGCAGAAACTGCCACTGATCACACGCTCACACACGTGCTGACATGGGTGTTGTCAGGATGGCCTGGCACGTGTCCAGATGCGACGTTTCAAAGCTTCTGGCAAAGGAGGCATGAACTGTCTACATTTAATGGATGCCTGTTATGGGGTAGTAGAGTAGAGTCCCAGCCTCACTGAGGTCTAGAGTCTTGTCCTCTCTGCATGAGGGACATCCGGGCATTGTGCGCATGAAAGCGCTTGCCCGCAGCCATCTTTGGTGGCCTGGGCTTGATAACGCTATTGAGGCCCAGTTGCACGGGTGCCAGGTGTGCCAACAGTCACGGCCTGAAATGCCTCAGGCCCCTGTACACAGGTGGGAGGAGACACAAACCCCTTGGTCAAGGGTACATTTAGATTATGCTGGGCCCTTTCAGGGGCAATTCTTCCTTATCCTGGTGGATAGCCATTCCAAGTGACTAGAGGCTGTACCTGTCTTCTCCACTATTACTGCTAGGACCATCCAGGTGTTGAGAGGAATCTTTGCGACCCATGGACTTCCTGATGTCCTCATTTCTTTTTTTTTTTTTATAAAATTTTTATTAATTTTTCAAATTAAACAACAAATAAAACAAATATGATGCATTTACTTAAAACACACATAAAAAAGATAATCCTACTCAATACGTTTTCGGAGACGCTCGGCAGTCCCCTCCTTGCATCCACCCTCATTTACTTTCCTCTTCCTTCCTCCCCCTAAACCCACAACCTCTCCTCTTTCCTCCTTTCCACCTCCCTACATCCCATCTCCCTTCTTAACCACCTCATCGAGTGCAGTTTGGGGTACCAGCCGAGCATCTCCTCTTTTTAATATATTTCCATTATTTACCTATAATATATAAATACATCAATTTTTATAATTTCTATCCTCTAATCCCCTTCTCCCCTCTCCCCCTGGACTTCCCAGAACTGAGTACAGGAATAATCACATAATAATCCAAGTCTAACCAAAACAACTCATTCATAATATAAACAAGTTTAAACTTACTGTAACTCTAATATACAACAATCAACTTAACTATAAACTATATATATAAATTATATATAAAAATATTTATAAATAACAATAATTAATCAAAAGCTATATGATAATTATTCATTTCATATTTTCTCTGGATATAATCTATCCATCTTCTCCATACCAAAATAAATTTCTCTTGAGACTGATCCTTCAGGTATGCGGATATTTTTGCCATTTCTGCAAAGTATGAGACTTTCTGTCTCCAATCATTCATGGTCGGTAATATCTCCTTTTTCCAATTTTGAGCAATCAATGTCCTTGCTGCTGTTATACAGTACAACATCAAATTCATTTCTTTTGAATCCAAATTATCCATGATACCCAATAAAAATAATTGCGGTGTAAATTTTATCTTTTTCTTAAAAATCTGTTGAAGGTTCCACCAAATCTTAATCCAAAAGGCTTTAACATCCCTACATGTCCACCAAATATGATAATAAGTTGCATCCAAATTACCACATCTCCAACATTTTGGCTGCAAGTTCGGATACATGCAAGACAATTTTTGGGGATCCAAATGCCATCTATAAAACATTTTATAAAAATTTTCTCTTAAATTCTGTGCTTGAGTGAACTTGACATTTCTTACCCAAATTGTTTCCCATGTTTCTAACATAATTGGTTCTTGAATATTTTGAGCCCATTTAATCATACAATCTTTAACTAATTCTGTTTCCGAATCAAACTCTATCAAGACACTATATATTCTCCTAATATGAGCTCTACTTTGATCTTTAATCTGTCTTATCAAGTTCACATCTTCCAATGTTAAACCTAACTTTTGATCTATACGCCATCTCTCAACCAACTGGCAATATAAAAACCAGGACTGGAGAACATTATCTTGTCTCAATTCATCCAATAATTTAATTTGCCAGTCCTGTCTGATGTCCTCATTTCTGACAACGGTCCTCAATTTACTTCTTGTGAGTTCCAGGCTTTCCTTCAGGCCAACTTGATCAGGCACGCCACGTCAGCTCCCTTCCACCCTTCCACCAACGGGCAAGCTGAACAGATGGTGCACATCACCAAAGACGCGCTCAAAAGAATCACGCACAGTAGCTGGCATTACAGGTTAGCAGATTTTCTTCTTGCACACCGCACCACACCATGCACTGCCACCGGAAAGAGCCCAGCTGAACTCTGCTGGGGTCGCCGCCTCATCATGAAGTTGGACAGACTGCACCCAGACCGGGTTGCTTCACAGGTGTCACAGCCGTGGGCACCTAGGAGACTTCAGGTGGGCGATCCAGTTTGGGCACGGAACTATAGTCGTGGACATCTCTGGGTCCCTGCAGTCATCTGTAAGATCTCAGGGCCGCTATCATACGAAGTGACCTTGGGAGACGGCCGCATCCTTCGGCGTCACATCGACCAACTGCGCTGGCGGTTGGCCCCCGACCTTTCCGCCCCGGATTCTGCTCTCAGGGGAGGAGGGGGCCCAGGAACATGGTCACACTTCAGGTCAAAATCCTGGGAACCAGTCTGACTGTTCCTGGGGATGGCCGCAGGAGGCTACTGAGTCCCCAGTGGAGGAGCAAGGGCATCCTCACGATTCAGCTATTGCTCCAAACAGGGAGTCATGCTTATCAGCAAGTGCTCCAAACAAGAATTCATCCCGGGGGGGTGGCCTGCGCATCCGCAAGAGTGCCAAACAGGAATTCTCCTGAGAGGGGGTTTGCCATAGAGGCGGCTCCTGACTCTGGCACCTCAGCCACCTACACAGGGGACTGGAACTATTGGGGCACACCTGCAATGCAGGTCACGTCCAAGACTAGTCGTGGGCTCGAGGGACTAAGTTCCCAGGAACAATCCATGGTAGTTGGATTGTTCCACTCCACCAGCGGGTTGGGGGATTTCCTCCTCTCCAAGGGGACCTGGAGAGAGCCCAGACAACTCAGCCAGCACGCCTCCACAGGGGTCACCTGCAAATTATGAGCATCAAAGTCCTGGTCTAGCAAGCCAACCAGATGGGCCGGTAGGCCAGGCACTCTTAAGTAAAAGTCCTGGTCTGCCTAGCCAGGCAGGTGAGCTGACAGGCCAGGTACCCTCCTTGACCTTGCGTAGGTCGCAATGGGCTAAGGCCCCTCCTAAGCATCTGGGAGACTATGTGAGGTTTCTGTCATCACAAAGGAACCTTACTGGTCTATAACAAAGTAATGGGGACCTACGCTTGGTAAAAGATAGACACACTAAGTCTAAAATTGGAGAGCGGGTTGTTCAGCTAAACTTATTATTTTATAAAAATATTTTACCTGTGTGTGAGCGGGGAAATTCTTTTCTTTTTTTTAATCAGGGACCAATTGTATTTGTTTGTTCCATCTAGGGGGGAGGGGTATTGTGTCCTGGGCCTGATGAGGCAACTCAGCAAGCCCAGAAATGTTGCAAATGATCCTGGGCAACCTAAAAGCTGCCCGGGACAAGACTGGACTTATGCGCATGCGCAAGGCACGAAGAAAGGGTTTTTCCTATTGGCTGGACTGCCTGGGGGTTGGAAGACTATAAAAGGCCTGCGTGCCTGTTTGCAGAGTTGAGTGAAGTTAAGGAGCAAATAAAAAAGTTTGGTTACAACATGTGTCGTGCTTCAATGCCTTGAACCCCGAAACATAAAATAGACGACTTGCTTTTTATATTAGAAGAACTGGTTGAAACAAGCGTCAAGCTCATGGAGAAAATAGAAGAATTTGGAGAAATGGCAGGGTTGAAAATAAATAGAGAAAATACTAAAGTGCTAACTAAAAATCTTACAGAAAAACAAAAAAATCAACTAGCAAAATAACCAAAACTTCAAATAGTTAAAAAAGTTAAATATTTGGGAATCCATTTAACAGCAAGATGTGCAACAATAAAAGAAGACAATTACATAAGATTATTAAAACAAATAAAATTAGATCTGGAAAAATGGGAAAATCTACAACTTTTGATGCTGGGGAGAATAGCAACAGTGAAAATGAATATCTTACCAAAAATACTCTTTTTATTTCAAACAATACCTATAAGACTGGGAAAACCCTTTTTTGATGAACTAAACACAATAATAGTGAAATGTATTTGGTAAAGAAAAAAAGTCAGAATTAGACTGAAAATGCTACAAGAAGCGAAAGAAATTGGGACTGCCGGACTGGACGCAATATTACCAAGCAACTGTATTAACATGGATAAAAGAGTGGATAATGCTTAGAGATAAAAGATTACTATACCTAGAGGAGCATGACCTACAATTTGGATTGCATGCCTTTTTGTGGTATGGGAAGAATAAAATACATAAATATTTTCAAAATCATTATATAAGAATGCACTTTTGTTAGAATGGGAAAAAATAAAAGCGAAAATTTATATTAAAATATCTGGATGGCTTTCAACAATGGAAGCATTTGCTTATCCAAACTTGATTAATTACGAGAAAGTTGTGACCTATAAAGATATTCTGGACAATGAAGGGAAATTGAAATATAGACAAGATTTAGAAGAACAGGATATTGATTTATCATGGTGGCCATATTTGCAAATTCAAATGAGATACGAAAAGATGTTGAAAAACAGGATTTTACAAAGAACAGACAGAATCTGACCAGATACTGCTGAAAACAGATGAAAGATTGATTTAAAAACTTTATAAACATTTGTTAAGCTTAAAGATGGAAGAGGAACAAGTAAAAGAAACAATGATAATATGGGCAAAGAACTTTGGATATAATATGGAATTAGAAAATTGGCAAAGCTCATGGGAAAGAAACTCTAAAATAATGAAAGTGGTGACCTATAAAACTTATACAAATGTTTTATAGATGGCATTTAACACTGGTGAGATTAGCAAAAATATTTCAAAATATGTCTAATAAGTGTTGGAAATGTAAACAAAAACCAGGTACTTATTATCATATCTGGTGGACATGCCCTAAAGCTAAAAGATTTTGGTCAAAAATACACATTAGAGAAAATACACATGGTTAGAGAAAATGATTAAAAAACACATGGACTTTAAGCCAGAATTGTTTTTGTTAGGCATAATAGTAGGAAACTATGAGAATATATATATATATATTTAATTCTACATGTATTAACTGCAGCAAGAATAGTATTTGCTCAATATTGGAAAAATGAAAATCTACCAACGGAGGAAGAATTAATTAAGAAAATTTTAGATTGTGCAGAAATGGACAGATTGACATTGAAGATAAAAGAAAAAGAAGATTCAGTATACTTTAGAACAGGGGTGTCAAACTCAATTTCATTGAGGGCCGCATCAGCATTGCGGTTGCCCTCGGGGGGGCGGATGGGTGTGGCCAGGGTGGGTGCAGCCTACTGGGTGGGTGTGGATGGAGTGGGTGTGGCCTACTGGGTGGGCATGGCCAGCTCTACATCGTTCGCATCAAGGGTGCCTGGGGGGGCCTGGGCAGGAGTGGGACAGATCTGAGGGTCTCTGGCAGAATGGGGTGGGACCGGGGCAAGCGCCAAGGCATGGTCTATTTCTTCATTCCTCACAAAGGGTGACACCTCCCCAGCATGCATCCAGGGGGCGGGGCCGACATGGCGGGTTGGTTCCTCGCTGTTTCTAGACGGCCTTGTGGAGCTAAGACTGAATGCATTTCAGCATAGATGGCCACCACAAAATTGTACATTGGCTCCCAGCCGGCCTGGGCCAGGGCCAAGGCAGCGGGGGTCGTTCCCTCACTGTTTCCAGGATGGCTTCGCGGGCCACATGAAACCACTTCATGAGCTGCAACCGGCCCCCGGGCCTTGTGTTTGACATGTCTGCTTTAGAACATGGGACAATTTTTATCTATGGCTAGAAAAACGAGCTAGAGAGAAAGTAACATAATATGTACTATGTAACATCAAATATGTATTAAGAAGAAGACTATCGGGTGAAGAGAAAATTTAAGAAATGTATTATTAACTAACATATTGATTATGAAAATATAGAAACTAATTATTACTGATTGTTTTTTAAACACATGAATCCAGCCAATATGTTGTTTGCTAAATACTAAAGAATGTTATCTCATAAAAATTAATAATATATATATATATATATTTTAAAAAGTTTGTTACATACATCTTTCAATGGTAAATTTAATGTATCTTGAAAGCATTTATAAAACTCTGCCGGGAGTCCATCTGGTCCCGGTGTTTTTTCAATTTTTTTGTCTTTTTATTGTCTGTCAGTTCCATCGTTATTTTTTCATTTAACATAATCTTGAAATTTTCTGGAATTTTTGGTAAATTATTTTCTTCCATATATTGAGTCATTTTTTCCTATAGAGTTTGTTCTTTAACATACAGTTTCTCATAGTATTCTTTAATTATCTTTTTTATTGCTTCATTTTTAAATTGTAAACAGACTTTTTCATCTACTAAATTGTTTATCAATTTTTTCTCCTTCTGTTTTTTAAGTTTATAAGCTAACCATCTTCCAGGTTTATTTGCATTTTCAAAAACGTTTTGCTTTGTCCTTTTGATTTGCTGAGCCAATTTTTCTGATTCTATTAAATTTAAATTATGTTTTATTATTTCCATTTGTCTTTTCAATATTTTCTTTTGTGGATTTATTTGTAATTCTAATTCTAATTTTTTAAATTCTTCTGTTAACAACTGACATTGTTGTCTCTTTTCTTTGGTTTTTTTTGCAATGTATGTTATCGCTATGCCTCGAAAATATGCTTTGGCTGTATCCCATACATTTTGAAATGTTGTATCTTCTTTTTTATTTTCTTTGAAGAAAAATTCCATTTCTTTTGTTGCTAATTCTATAAATTCTTTCTCTTTTAATATAGATTGGTTCAAAGTCCATCTTAATTTTTTCTGCCTTTCCACCTCATTTTTAAAGGATTATGATCTGCCCACGTGCCTAATTCTATTTCAATTTCCTGCATATTAACCCTTAATTCAGGCGTCATCCAAATCATATCAATTGTAGACCAAGATTTATGACTATTAGAATAAAATGTATATTGTAATTTCCTGGGTTTGTTTCTCTCCAAATATCTTGTATACCAATTTCCTCTATCATGTTGAAAAAAGTCTTAGATAATCTTTTTCTTCCTTTTTTCCATACTTTTATAATCTAATGTCCCGTCTACTATTGCACTGAAATCCCCAATTAGGCATATATTTTGATATTCCATTTCTACTATTTTTCTGTGAAGGTTTTGGTAAAATTCTTGTTTGTTATTTGGTGCATATATTACTAGCAAAAGTATCTGGTTTTGATTTAAAAATATTTCTACCATTAGTATTCTTCCTTCTTCATCTGCGTAAATCATTTTAGAATCTATTGTCTCTTTAATATATATAGCTATTCCTCTTTTTTTGTTGTTGAGCTGATGCATAATAAAGTTTTCCAATTTTTGAATTTTCCAAAAATTTGTAATGTTGTTTTTTTATGTGTGTCTTTTGTGGACAAATTATATCAATGTTTAATTTCTGTAGTTGCTTGAAAATTCTTTTTTTTTTTTGATGGGGAGTTCAGTTCATTTATATTCACTGAAAAGATTCCATTTTCCTTCTCCATTTCTTTAAAACAAGTTTTATTAATTTTCAATTTACAAAACTCCAAATGTTAAGGAAGCAACATGGTGATTGGGTAATCCATAATCCAATAACAAGCTCTTTCATACATATGTCAGGTTACATCATCAAAGCTTTCCTCTCTATTTCTCTTAGTTATTATATCACATTCAAATTAATACATTGCAAGTTATAATTCAATCCGTTAAGACATTTATCAATATATTTTAACTTATACGTCTTCATGTCCTGTTTTTGAATTTTACCTAATTTCAATTACAATATTCCATTTACTTTAATATCCATAATCTTTAGATTTTGGGTGACCCAAAGTTCCCTTAGTTCATTACGAAATAGCTGTCATGTCTAAAATACACTTATTATTTACTCAGATAAATTCTTACTTTGTTTCACAAACTTATTCTATTTCTCATCCTAATACCGCATCATTTACTAATAAAATAACCTTTATCATCTCAATCCAACTTCTATATTATAATTCAAAACTATTATTCTAGTAACTATTTTTTATTTTCCTTATAGGTCTAGATCCTAAATATTAAATCAGCTAGTGTCTTTTAAAATCTCCTTAGCCCATTAAGTAAGATTTTAAGCTCTTCCATTATAGATCACATAAAGAAATCCCATTTTTAAGTTCAACTCTAACTTTCCTTTTGTGCCAAGCAGGCTTCCATAGCAGTGCCTTTAAATCCTCAGGTGGATCTCCTTTCATTCCTACAGATGTCATTTGAATCAAGGGAGACCATCCAAATATTAATTTTTCCAGGGAGCTGGCCCCTTCATAATCATTAGATTGTTCATAATCAAATCTCCATATTTAGCTTAGTATATTTGTCATCAGTTCAGTCTGGTCTTCTTCTTCTTCCGATTTCAGCTGATTTAAGTAAAAAGTCATGTTCAGTGTTGTAGTTATTGTTTGTTGTCTGGGTTATTTAGGTTCTCAATGTGCTGCACATGTAGATCTTCAGCACCTTCCATCTTAGTGTTGGTTTCTTCAGTTTCTGTTACTGTTGGAATTGCAGATTTTTTAGTTACGATCAAGGTTTGGTTGTTGGGGATCTCAGTAGGATGTAGCTGGTATTTGTTAAAGTCCTTTTTAATGTTAATTCCTTCCTCTTCTGTAGCCTTTTGGATTGTAAGTTCCTCAGCTGAAATCTGGGCTGCATTTTGTAGCTTTAAGGTGGCGCCTTTATCTTTCAGTCTGGAATTCATTAGCTCAGTGGCCTCAAGGATTTTTTCAAGTATAAGTTTGTAGTTAAGTTGTGAGTAGTATTCCTCCATTTCTGTGGTGTTTACAGATAGTCCTTTAGTGGAGGCTATTTTAATAAAAGTCAATAAATGTCCACCTCCACTATAAAAAATTGTTTTCACCACCCACTGTTTCAAGTTCTTATCTTTTTTGATAGTGCCAAGGACTAATCTTAGTCTCACAGGTCTCCCAGTCAAAAAGAAATTCACTTGCTGTACCAAATTTCACCACAAGATGTCCCCAGTAACATGTAAAGTCTTTCCCCAAACTCAAGTTAGGCTTTTAATTTAAAAAAAAATATTCTGTTTTTCCCCCCCAGCTTAGCAGATAGGTAAGGCAATAGGTCCCTGTAAGAATAGGAAGCTTTTGGGACCCCAAATGTCCAAAAGTTACAAGTCCAATTATTTAGTCATTTAGTTTAGTTGTTCTTTCCCCCCCCCCCCATAGCTTTATATTCCCAGAGTAGGCAGAAGCCGCCAAGTTAAAGAGGGGGGAGAAATTTCCAAAGGCTTTTATAGGAAAGTAGTTGGGATGCAAGAAAGGTAAGGTAAGGTCTCACCCAATTCCTCCGCGTTGCTTTCATTGTGCTAGGTAGTGCTTTTGGCTGGTACGGCTTAGTGATTGGCCATGTTAATGGCCGATCTTTTCTTCGTCAGTCCAGAGGAGCTGTCTTAGATCAAACGGAAGGGCTGCTGCCCTTCTGCGATCTATCAAGGGTCTCCTCAGCAGTGGTTGCCTCTCCAGGGTGACTTTTGACCCTTTTCAGGGTCTTCTAACGAAGGGAAACTGGACGGCGGAGAGAGCGTTCTCCTCGCGCGTCCGCCGGCACTGCGATCGCAAACCAGAAGCCCATTTTCCTTCTCCGTTTTGATTTACTTATATTTAGGTCTTGTTGATCTCGTAGTCCTCAGCTCTCTTACCATTCCCTCACCCTCTTGATTCATCTTCTCTTTTTCTTCTTCCACTTGTGCAGTTGTTTCCTCTATTGTTTGTTCTGTCTGTTTCTGGCTTTTTCCATCCTCTTGTTGATATTGTGTTCTTTCTCCCAAAAATGCTCTATGTCTTTCATCAAAATCCTGTGCCTTCCACACTGAATCCAATCGATATTTTGTATTATTCCAATTGATTAGAATCCCTTTTGGCATCAGCTATCTAAAATTTACTCCTTTTGCAATCAGCTTTGTAGTTAGAAAGTGATATTGTCTTCGAGTATCCCTTATTCTCTTGGGAATCTGCTTCAACACTACTATTTCTTTAATATTGTATTCTTTGTATTGTAATGGGTCATCTCTAACTCTTCTCAATATCTCATCCCTTGTTGTTTTCTTCATAAATCTTACATGAACTTCTCTGGGCAAATTGTGTTTCTTTGCATAGCTTGAATTCATTCTAAATATTTCATCTAATTCTTGCTGAATCTCCAATCTTTCAATTTTTAGGGCCTCTGCTAATAGATTAATGATCACTTCTGCTGTCAAAATCCAGTTATATTTCCTTTCTATCTTCTCTGATCTAAAACCAATCCTTACCCTTTCCTGGATCCTGTCATACTCCCAAGGGGGAGGGGAGATATGCATGCAAGGTTTATTACTTTCATTTCCTCTATTCACAACAAAATAACCTTTTGTTTATTCGCCTTCGGGTCTGCTAACCATTACAATGTAACAATTTGCCTCATATCCTATGCCCCTCTGAACTTCTCTTCCTTACCGGCCAGCTAGAAAAAGGGGGGGGGTGTTGAAAAGATACAGCCCTCCAGGATCTGGTTTATTTCTCCTGTCGTCAAAATAAGGTATGAGGAGCTGTTGAATGATCCTGGATTTAACACCTAGAAATCTGCCGGTCTGAATCGCCCGGAAGAACTTCGGGGTGGGGGTTGCTTAGGGACACTTTAAAACATCGATTTGTAAGGGAATTCCTCAGATCCTGTCTATCATGCCTGCTATCAATTTCTCTTAATAAAAGTTCCTGTTGGAAGAGACCATTTCCAAGAGTTCTACTTTTTTAAGATGTGGATTGAAGTGGTTCCTTACATCTGCTCTTTATCTTCGGTTATGTTCTGGAATTTTAAGTAGTGTACAGCTTTCTCCATTTCCAAGGCAGCAACCGCTCCTTCTAAGTTTTGGTTTGCTTGTTCTAATCTTTCGTTCTCTGCCATTAGTGCTTCAATTTTTTCCCCAGTATCATTTCTTGCATTAGTTGTAAAGTTGCATGCATTTCTTTTTGAAAATTGTTTGCCTTCTCTCATTGTAACATTGCTTCAATAGATCCCTGACTTTGTGGACTAGATGTTCCAGAGGAGGGTGCAGAAGCAAGTTTTTTTGTAATTTTACTAAGGTTTGGTGCACTCATTGTTCAATCAAGCAAGTTTTGTAAATCCCAGGGAGGTGAGAAGGAAAAGAAGAAGAAACCAAGCCAACTGTTTTAGACTATAATCCAACTTTAGAAAAAATCCCACTACTTTAGGCTATAATCCAACTTTAAAAAGAGCCAACTGCTTTAGGCTATAACCCAGGTTTAAAAAGGAGCTAACTGCTTTAGGCTAATCCAGATATTTCTGTCAGTTCAAATATGTAAAAATCCTTCTGTCTCTAACTAATTTCTATAATAGTTGTGTCTATGGTTAATTAAAAGATATAGTTACAAGAAAAAGAAAAAATGGTTTTTGTAGTCATAGAGTGTTCTTTGTTTAGCACAGGTGTTGTTTCAAGATCATCACTCTTCTGATTCTTTCTATATTATTGTAATAATAATAATAATAATAATAATAATAACAACAACAACAATAATAATAATAGGAATAATAATAAAGTTGGAAGGGACCTTGGAGGTCATCAAGTCCAACCCCCTATACCATTTTGGACAAATGGCTGTCCAGTTTCTTCTTAAAAACTTCCAGTGTTGGAGCATTCACCGCTTCTGGAGGCAGGTTGTTCCACTGGTTAATTGTTCTAACTGTCAGGAAGTTTCTCCTTAGTTCTAGGTTGCTTCTCTCTTTGGTTAGTTGTATCTTCCTTCACCATTAGATGTCCTCATTAATTGTAATGTCTATATACAGTAATAAAACTTTATTTAATAAAATGCTCTTTCACAACAAAATAAAAAAAATCTTTCCCCATCAAAAAAGTTAACCAAATTTTTTTTTCAATCAATCTCAAATCTTTTCTGCCTATTTTTTATATTACTTAATTTTGTTCCCCCATTTCAGATTTCTCGCCGCTTTTAACTCTCTTCTTCCCGGGTCTTCCTGGAGTTTTACTTTTGAAAATTATCCAATCCGGGGATTTATATTTTAAAAATCCATAGGAAAGAGAAATAAAGAACAGTCTCACCCAGATTTCACACGTTGTTGACAGTCAGCTGTTCGACAGCACTGCAGCGGCTCTTCACTTCTTTCTTGGCTGTCTATGGCTTGGGTTGTCTGCATGTTTGCTGGCAGCCTTTCTCCCATCTGTTTAAAGAGTTCCCTCGGTCCGCTTGGGCCAACCGCTGTTGGCTCCGAACTCCCAAGGTTTCTCTTCCTCCTCGTTGCCTCTCCAGGGTGACTTTCCAATCTGTTTGGGTCTCCAGATGGAGCAAAATTGGACTAGAAAATTGGAGCCATGACACGCAGGGTGAATTCCCTTTCAGGGTGAGTATTGAAGGCCTGGTGCCTAGAGGGACACAGGCAGGGGTGGGGAGGGAGGGAATAACCAGGGTAAATGTTGCAGAGCCACTGCAGTCACTCGTAAGGGCGAACGACTGCCACAGTGCTGCAATATTCGTAACTCTGGGACTTGCTTGTAAGCACTAGGGGCGCTCATCACGTAACTTTGAACGAGTGTTAAGTGAACGCTCGTAACTCGGGGATTACCTGTACTATCACTCTTAATTTTAAGGAGAGATATTCAACCATCCTATCGATAACCTTCCTTTCCCTATCTCTTAACCATTGAGTATTGCTGTGTTTAATTTGCCTTTATCTTGTTCTTCCCAGAGGCTAGAGATGCATCAGTTGGGTCACTATGTGTGGAAATGTAGAGTTTACATTACAATTGAAGCATACTGATGATACCTTGACCCATGGTGACCCAGAAGTTTCATGTAGATGTTAAATAGGAGAGGAGAGACTACTGAGCCCTGTGAGATGCTGCAAATAAGCAGTCTGGGATGGTGGTGGATCTCTAATTCTATCAGTACCAATTGGGATTAGCTCTGGAGAAAGGAGCTGAACCAGTACAAAACTGTGCCACCCAGCCCCAATTTGATGGAATCAAAGGCCGCTGAGAGGTGAAGGAGAGCAAGAATGGTTGCACTACCCCCATCTTGTTCTCACCAGAGATCATGCAACCAAAGCTGTCTCTGTCCTATAGCCAGACCTGAATCCTGACTGAAAGGGGTCCTGAAAATCCATTTTATAGAGGACCATTTGAAGCTACTAAACAAACATTTTGACAAACGTTATCCTGGCAGTGGAGTTGAGTTATGGTTTTATAAAGACAAGACAAATCAGGGCCTCTTTAAAAGATCCTGGGAATGTCCCATCTTCAGTGAGGAATTTATCACTGCATCTATCCACTTACTGTTCACTGTCCTGGAAGCTTTTACTAGATAGGAGGGACAAGAGTCTAATTGACAGGTGGATGCATTGACAGCACAGAGGATCTTGTCCACTTCCTTAGGTCCAACAGAATCAAACTGTTCCCAAATTACTGGGCAAGCTGTCCTCCTATGCTTCTCATAAGAATCTGTACCATACTTGTATTCTAACTGTAAACAAATCCAAGTGATTTTATCTGACAGGTGTTCAACAAATTCTTCTACATAGTCCTGAAGATAATCATCTGAAACCCCCTAGGAGGAACCAGGCGATCTGAAACATGGCCAGTAGGTGAAAGCAATAAGAGCAGGGAAATAGTGTTATTGTCCTGCTTTTATTGCCATGAGATAGGACTTAACAATGGCTCTAAGTCGCATACAGTTGGAGTCATCATTCATTTTTCTCCAGTGGCACTCTAGGCTTCCCTACCCTTGTTTCCTCCATGAACCACAGGGAATGATGGAGGTGAAGACTCATGGGAGATCAGATATACACAATCTTGTTCAGAGCCTCAGCAGCTGTTTGGTTCCAGGCCGTCACTAAAGTTTTAGCAGGACTGTGCAGCAAATCCTTCTGATTTCCCCTAGTTCCTTCTAGAACCCCATTAGTTTCCAGGGGAAGACCACTCAAATGAGTTTGGTCTCTTTGCAGAGTGGAACGGTATAAGGGATATCAGGACATGAACTTACAATAATAGGGGGAATAATGTTAAATTCCCCACCAGATCACATTGACATTGCTCTGATAAGAATATCAGATCTGGTATGTGATCACTGTTCTGAGTCAGATCTATGATAATTTGGATAGACCCATGGTCATCATAGAAATCATGAACTTTTGAGCCCAAAGATACTTTTTCACCAGGCAATTGGACTTTCTTGTTTTTTATTTGAGGACGTTTCACTTCTCATCCAAGAAGCTTCTTCAGCTCTGACTAGATGGTGGGGAATGGAAAGATTTATACTCCTGCAGACAGCTGTTCATTTGCATTCTTTTGGCAAGTCATTAAAGCTACCTGGAGGCTTATCTGTGTATTTGGGGTCACCTGAGTAGTGTAAATGGGTGTGAAGCCTTCCTGGAACTGCTGAAAGGACTGTATTATAGACTGGAGATAGATGATATCATATCCCTCCCCCTCTTTTGAGAGAAGGCTGTTCAGTTTTGACAGAGATGGCCTCTTTGACCCCTCTTTCAAACCAGCGATCCTTTCTGTCCAAAATGTGAGGTCAAAGAGGCCATCTATGTCAAAATTGGTCTCTCAGCAGAGGGGGAGGGATCCGACATTATCTATCTCCAGTCTACAATACAGTCCTTTCAACAGTTCCAAGAAGGCTCCACACAGATTTGCACTACTCAGGTGACCCTGACGACACAGATAAACCTCCAGGTAGCTTTAACAACTTGCTAAAATAATGCAAATGAACAGCTGTCTGCAGGAGTATAAATCTTTCCGTTCCCCACCATCAAGTCAGAGCTGAAAATGCTTCTTGGATGAGAAGCGAAATGTCTTCAGAGAAAAAAACAAGAAAGTCCAGCTGCCTCATGAAAAAACATCTTTGGGATAACTATGATCTGGATGACTGAGAATTTCCATAGAATTTTTGAGCCATTTCTGAGGCTGAATTTAGGGAAGATTGAAGTCACTAGAACCATATTTTTGGGGGATTCTAATGGCAATCCTGAAATGGCCTCTAGCAGTTCAGGCAGAGAAGTTGCTATACAGCAGGGAGCCCGATACATTAGCAACAACCCCATCTGATTCCAATTTCAGAAACAGGGTCTCACAGCCAGAAACATAGGGAGCAAGTACCCTGAAGATAGAAAGAGACTTTCTGGTGATTACTGCCACCCCATCTACCCTGTCATGAGGTCTTGGCTTGTGCCAAACCCTAAACCTGTCTGAACACACGGGGAATCTCCTGTCTGGTGACAGTCAGGTCTTGGTGATGCATGCCAGGTCAACATGCTCCTCCTCAATAAGGTCTAGAGGGAACCTTGTTGCTGACCAATCTTGCATTCAGCAGCAGCAATTAAATCTCTGGGCTTCCAAGGGAATTCTGTCCAGGGACTCAACATGAGCTAAGTGGGGTGGAATATGTCATCAATACTAAGCATCAAGACTGTATTTTCCTGTAATGGCCTGACCCCTGGCTTCAACAGTGTTCCATGCCCATCACTACACTGATGCAATTATTACCCGCAAGCTGATATATACCTTTTCCCTCTGGTCTGCCATCCCAGGGATTCTGCTGTCCCTTTCCAATCATTCACATACATCCACTAAGTCATTCTAAGGGGGGGAAGGACAGGGAGGAAGCTCTCTATGGCACAATAACTCAAGCTTTCTGTGCCAAGAATTCTTCCCTCTCCAGTCACCCCTCAGCAATCCTACTTTCATCTGTCCAATCTTTCTCATTGACCAGCAAGGAGGACTGACTCATTCAAAACCCTCCACTGACTCTCACTCTGAGTAGGGGTTACCAACATTCACATAGATGCACTAGTCACTCTTAGGCTCTCACCATAGGAGCAAGCTCACATTCATTCAGGCCCTAGTCCTCTTCTTGAACAGCATCACTTGTATCCCGTCTCTTAGAAATGTTACAATGGCCCTCAAGTCTACCCAGGCTGCAGTTGCCGCCACTACCAATGCTGCTGTCCCTGACCAGCAAGCAGTTTGATATACTGTAGCTCCTTAGTTAGTTTGCCAAGACTGATGCTGTTGGGTCTTAGGCATAGCTCTCTGGGAAGGCTGCTGGGATGGCCACTATCTTTCTTCTTGCCATTGGTGTCCATCCTACTTCTGCCACCACCACTGATGCTGCTGACACCAATTCCAGTGAATGGGGCCTAGGCCCGGATAAGCCAGCTATTAAATTATTACATTAAATTAAATTTATTAAATTAAAAAATATGGATTTTGATAATCTAAAATTGGATAGGACTGTATTCAATTCCTATTTTTCTA
This sequence comes from Protobothrops mucrosquamatus, assembly GCF_001527695.2. Classification (NCBI taxonomy): domain Eukaryota; kingdom Metazoa; phylum Chordata; class Lepidosauria; order Squamata; family Viperidae; genus Protobothrops; species Protobothrops mucrosquamatus. The sequence goes on from NW_015387587.1 coordinate 87,217, forward strand.
CTGCACTTTATTCCTTTTGAATAATTTCCATTTTTTATTTGCTATATTCCAACATTGGGAGTTACATGATAAATTGTCAGTAATAATTATAAAGTCTTATTTTTCTTCCTGATTAAAAATTCAAAATCATCTTCCTTTTTTGTCCCATATTTTTGAAGTTTATTAATTATGAAGTCAAATTCTACTATTGCACAGAATTACACACACACACATACATATATACCTATACACATACATACATGTATACACACACACACTTTAAAAAATATTCTTGAACTTACATATTCAAATTCTGTAAAATGTAACATTTTGCTAGGATAGTTAGAAGTCCACGTATCAATGAGTTTAAGTACAGCATCTAAATGCAAATTTTAGGAAAGTATCTAAATGCACCAATATCTGAAATCTTTGCTCTTCTTGATCAATAAAGCAGTTCTTAAGATGATCTCATTTAACAAAAAAATTACATCTATTTCTGTATCACAAGTTGAATTTGGAGAAGGATTGACTAGAAATAATTGCAAGTCATTAAAATGAATATTTTACAAATATTTTCTATTCTTGATGATTCCAATAAAATACTGGTATTAAATAATTAGCATACACATATAACAATTTACATGCAGTCCAATGAAAGACAAAAAATAAATTCAACATCATACAAGATTTGAAAGCTCCACTTTTAAAATAATATTATCATACCAGTTGCTTAATATGGATTACAATAGATTGTATTTTCTTACAGCCTTCCCATCTCTATAAAAATTACAGATATCATTATCAAAAAGAAAGCAGTATTAGGTCGTATTTCAGCCAAAGATATACATTTTAAATGTCACGATTTTTTGTTTTGAATAATGAAGTTATGCTTAAAATGCCAAGTAACTCACCATCATTCTTTCTTAGGTCTTTTACAGAAAATAAAATGATTTCTGTTTGTCTATATGTGCATAGACTGTGCAGATTCCCAATCTCCTACATTTTGGATGTTCTGTATAGTTTATATCTATATAACCATCCCTCCACATCTACGGAATATGCGAACAGCGTAGAGCAGGGCTCTTCAAACCTGGCCCTTTTATGACTTGTGGACTTCAACTCCCAGAATTCGTCTGGGAGTTGAAGTCCACAAGTCATAAAGGGCCAAGTTTGAAGACCCCTGGCGTAGAGCGAATTTATCTGTGTATTGTTGCTTAGGAACTGGAGAGAATCTACCTGAGTAGCTGAACTCTTCCATAGGGCAGTTCAAACTCATACAAATTTTAATTGGTTCTTCAACTCGATAGGACGCACGCGCACATTCTTTTGTTCTGAACGGCTGCCGCGTCGACTCGCAGCATTAATTTTGGTTTATCTGCTACGCAGAATTAGTTTGTTATGTATGGAGTACATTCGAACTATTTGAAAACCACGGCTGCACTCGGAATCTTGCTGACTGAGGAAGATGTTCGAGAGAGAGTCAATCTGAGACGCCAAAATCTCGGTGATCAACCAGCTTTTGGGTGTGGGAAGTGGGAACGTGGCTGCGAGAGAAGAGGACTTTTTTTGGTCGCTGTTTTGCTTCTTGTCAGGAAGAGATGACCAAAAGCGGCAAAAGACGGGCAGAGGAAATAGAGAAAAACAGTGAAGATGTTCGAGTGTATTATTTGACAGATTAAGGGGCAGAATGATTTTTTATCCCTTCCTTAGTATTTCTCAACTCTTTTAAGAATTAGAGGAATTGAGCTAATTTTAATATGAATCAATTGTCCTGTAAGAGAGCAATATGTATTGCATTTTCGATGGAGGGGGAGGGGGGGAGGATCCAAGAAGCTGCAGGGCAAATCTGTTTAGGAAAAGTTTAAAATAGATTATAGAAATGCTGTATGTATATTCTATTTTAAGGCTTCACAACTATTGCAGCTTGCATAACACTACAACTAGTGGTGTCATTATGGATTGATTTTGACATCCATTTGATATCAAAATTATGTTATCACACAAAGAGTGCAATTTATTACTTGTGTCACATCTGGCATAAGTACCTAAATTGAGTAATGGGCATTATGATGCTCTTTACAATTTTCCATTCACATGTGTGGCTGCAACAGTGCTTCCAGGTACACTTCAAGCTTCTAGTTAGTATTATAAAATGTATACGACTTAGCTCCAGACTACCTATGTCCTATAGAGCTATTTTCAGAGAAAATCTACACATCGATTTCAATCAGCCCAGGAGGGAATGCTTTCTTGGTTCCTTACATCAAGTTAGAGATGGTTGGCAAGCTTTTTCCCTAATAGCCACAATCTTGTACAACATACAGGTGTTTTTGCTTGCCAACATTTTGTTCAGTGACCATTTGATGTTACAATGGCGATAAAAAAGGAGATTTACAACCAGACTTTAAAGTTGCAAGTGTCACAGTGTCCCCATAGTCATTTGATCACAATTTGGGTGCTTGGCAAGTAGGGTACATTTACAACCATTGCATCATTTTGATCACATGATCACCATTTGCAATCTTCATTGCCAGCTTCCAACAAACAGTCAATGGAAAAGCCGGCAGGAACTTGCAACTTGCGGTCACATGAACTCATACTTAATGATTGGTGATTTGCTAAATGACTACAGCCACCATAATACAGCATGGTCATGTATGTTTTACTTAATGGTCATACCACTTAGGGATGGTGTTGCCTATCCCAGTTGCAATCAGCCAGGGGGACAAACTACTGTTATTTTGACATGCATAAGATCCCCATACTTCTATCTTTTTGTAAATTCACAAGACTTTTTAGTACAACGTTTAGAGTTTGAGATTTTGCAATATCAGCAGCAGCACCACCACTAGTTCCTTTCATGCAAAGCGCATAGGGCAGCAAGCTTCTTCAAATGAATTCTATCAGCAACAGCGTCTTTGGCATCTTCCCATTTGATACCCACTGTGCGTAAGTCATCCCATTTTGCAATGTAGGCCAATTCTTAGATGGAGGTGTTTTAATTTTTTTCATCTTGTTAGCTGCTTAAAGTTTCTGAACCCTGGAGGGATATAAGTTTTAGTAAATAAATGTATTATTTATTTCATTAAATTTATTATGGTTGCCGACTGCATATGGCAGTTTATGATATCCAAATACACAGTTAAAAGCATAAAAGCATAAAATGGCAATCTTGACAATAAATAATCATATAATAATGTGAGGTTCCAAGTCACATTAGCCTGGGAACGGAGCCAGATCTCAGGGTCATTCCATGTCAAGTGGTCTGGGGGTCCCTGCTCAACCATCACGGATTTTGATGAAATTTTGTGTGAACATGTACACATGTCCCCAATGAACATTGGTGAAGTATTACGTTTGCCGATGCAACACTTGCGGAGATATAGTCATTTGTTTGGCCCCATACCGCAGTCTTCTACAGTATGACTCTGAGATTCCAGCAATTTTGAGACATAATATCTCCGGCAATATTTTGTTGAGAGAAACAAAACTTGGCCATCTTCTACAACTTTTTGTGCTCTATTAAACAAAATAATAAAAACATTCTCTTGAGCGATCTCCATCTAGATAATTTGGAGCAAAGTTGGCCAAAAATATTGCAGCTCGAAAAAAGTTTAAAGTTTAGCTTTTTATATCTCTAGAAGGAAGGGTATGATAAACATGAAACTTTGTGCATAATAACTGAGCAACACAAGGTTTTCGAACATAAAATTTCATTCTACTGCTTTCCAATAGTTTACAAATTGAGTGTAAATTTGACATTTTTTGTAAAAAAGCCAAAAATAGGGTATTTTTTTTTACAAAAAAAACCCTGGAAACTCTGTTAAATTATTCTCATTAGAAAGAGCATGTTTCAAACCCCCTAAAAAAGTTGGGTTGGTTTTTCAACGCTGATGTATAAAGCCCTAAAAATAGGGACAAAGTTGAGGATGTTGCTATGGCAATGTCACATGTATTCTATTATTTTTTCGTCTTGTTTTATATAGACATCATTACTATTATTATATTGTGTTGTTCCATGGTGACATTGTCACTACCAGTTCAGGCACTTGAACCAGCAACCCCATCACCACAGGGGGCACGCCCGATAGCCGTGCAATACCAGCCATGGGTGGGTTTCTTGGTTCAGGATTCCAAGCGTGTAGTTTGGTTCCAAAGCCTTGTGTGGGTATCTGTCTGGTTCTCAAGCCGATTGGGCAGCTTATCCTAGGTTCCCAAACCGAAGTCCATAATGTTCGTATGAACTGCCAAATTCCAACGATCGCTTATTTATTATTGAATTTACGTGCCACGTTCTTAAGCGTCGGTTCTGGGAATTGATACTGACAACTGAAGGTGCTGGAAGCATGTAAATAAGAAGTGGTTCTGGAACCCAACAAACATCTTGTCTTTCAGGCCAATAAAATCAATGAGCAGGGCCTCGCGGAATCATAAATGTTACCAATGCATCATTTTGTTTGATCGAAATTTCCACGACATTGCCTATCCACCATTTTTTGTCATAAATGCAGGCAACATAACCGGTAAATATGTCGGCCAATTGACAGTATTGACAGTATTGGATATTTTGGCCACAAAGTTAATCATGTTATTTGAAACTTTGCTGACAGAAATCGAATTTGAATCAACTGGCACAAACTGGTGATGATCTCTTGTGCCAGCTATTGGCACAAGAGAGCATCTTTCTTCTTGCAGCATCCTGCTTTCTTTGATTTCCTTCGGAGTGTATATATATTTAATTCCGTGAATGTTTCTGTCGCAAAAGTTGAACAGATCTGTTGGCCTCAGTATTTGGTCGGATGGTTGCTGGAGGCTGGCTCAAGCAGCCAAACATTTAGTCGTGCCGCCAACTCCATCGCATGGTGATTTGCCATGAGTCGTGCTGAAAAAATTCCATTTGGCCTCAATTTCAAAATCATGTTTGTGATTGCACAGATTGATGAAATTTTTGTAATTTTTTTGGGGGGGAAACAAATTTTATTGGTTTTTTAATTCTTGGAACAAAGTGCTCAAGACACACCGTGGTGCTAGGGTAATCAAACATCCAGAAATAAAACCATATATGAATAACTCAAATCAATACATCAAATATTCCCTCTCTATTTCCCTCAAATAGCTTAATATATTTAAGATAATCCATTTCTAATTTAAATTTCTATTAATCCTAAACCTGTTTTGGAGCTTTATAAATTTACAATTACCATAATCAAATTTAACTTTAAATAAACACATTATCAATTCAGGTATCCCTTCCAGATATATTCTAGTTCCTTAATTTTATCACGTCTTGTTTATTTCTTCTTCCACTAATATCTCCTAATTATAATAAAATATTAGTCTACCCTATACATATCTAATCCATCAATCAATCACTCTCTTTAAGATAACAAGATAATATCAAACCTTAAATCTTTTCAGTCTATTGGATGAGATTCAAATTTCATCCAGTTAATTATCATACCTAATAACATCCATATTATCAACAAAAACATCATCTTATTAAATTAACATTCAATTAATTATTAAGTCAATCCAGATCTAAAACACCTCTTCAATTTTCTTCATTCTATTACATAATCGTTTTCATACAAATAAACCTATTATTCCAAAAAATACATTCTTAATCTATTTAATATATATACTCTAATAATCACCCATTTTTCTCTTACTTCTAAGTCTAAATCTTAATCCTTAAATCAATCCATAATTCTACTGTGCCTTTAATCCATTACATATAATTTTAAATTTCTCTTTTCAGTCTTATTCTGGCCTTTTTGTGCCAGGCAGGTTTCCATAACAAAGCTTCCGTTTCAGCAAATAGGTCTCTCTTTGTTGCTTGTAATATCATTTGAGACAGTAAAAAGCATCCTGACCTCTGCATTGAACGTCTGTTTCTCTTCTCCTTAAAGCCTCTTTGCTTTAAAGGTTCAAATCTCAGTCTTTGATTTTTCTGATCCTCGAAGATATAGATGAAATGCTTGTAAGGTAAAATAAATTCCTCATTAATCTCAATTGATTCCTCTTCTAGTATGTTTTGGTTTGTAGAATGGTCAGATGTAGTCTGAAAGTCAGTTTGAAGGTTTGGGGTAGAGTTTCTGGCTCTTAATTCTGTAGTAATCTCTTTCATTGTAGCACATATTTCTTCAGTAGCCTCAAATCTTTTCCAATATAAGTTTACAATTTAATTGTGAATGAGGTTTCTCCATTTTAATAGTAATTGAAGAGAATCCCTTTTTTCTTTTAGTGGAGGCTGTCCACCCCCACAATTCCCACAGCTGGATCAGCTTATCTTTTCTCTTCAAGAATAGTTTGAAGGTCAAGTCCGTCTCATCTCCAAACAATAATCAACAGTTGCAATGTTAACTTTTCGCCACTAGATGTCCTCAGTAGATTAAAAAATCTTTTCCAGACACCATTTTTTCCCTTTTTTCTATCTTTTAAAGGAAAAAGTGGAAAAAGAAAATAGTCTTCCAGTATGAAATAATAGTACAGCTCAGAAAAGAGTTTTTTCTGTACCCCAAAGTAAATGAGAATAAAATGTAGTCTTTAAAAATTTTTGTTTTATCCTTTTGTTCAGCGCCTTTCTTCCCACGCATACAAAAGCTGCTTTTTCAAGACAGGGAAATAATTCCAACAAAGCTTTTACAGGCAAAAAAAAACAGAATAGGGTGAAGAAAGGAGCAGACAGGGTCTTACCCGGATCATCCGCGGTGGGTCTATTACGCTTAGGTGTAATTGTGACTTTCGGCTGGTGCAGCAGGCCATCTTGCAGGATGATCTTTGCTCCGTCGGCCCTAAGGAGATAGCTGGAGCCATGAGAGAAGTTGCCGCCCTCCTGTAGTCACCAGCAAGCCTCCTCCTCGGTGGTTGCGCCTCCAGGGTGACGTTCGACCCACTAAGGGGTCTACCGGCGAAGAAAACCCGGCCGGAGTGGAGACGAGTCTCCAGACACGACTGGCATCGCCGCGTATTGGAACTGGAAGAAATTTTTGTAATTTTTGTATTGCGTCGCTGAACCGTCACTAAAATAGTATATTCTAGTAATTTTCATTTTAATCATCAAAAAATCAATCAACTTCTGAATGAACATGTGCATGGAAACTGTATCATTTACATATGATCAGAAATTATGCAACAGTTGACAATTTGCAGCACGCCATCTTTATCGACATAATAAGCGATGAACGGATGCACTCCAGCTTGCGAATTCTCCCAGTGAAAGCCTTGAGCAGCATCTTGGACAACAAACGAGTAATTCTCCACAAAATCCATCAGTACAATTTGTTCGGTTTCTTTTAGGTCAGCTTTCAATGACTTCAAATATTCGCTTTGATGTTTTGAAATGAAGTGGTTGCCAGTCAGTTTTCACATTTTGCTAGTGAGTTTTTTGAGAACATTTGTTTACAGTGTTTCGCGGTCAGTATAAACCCATTGTTTGAATTCTATTGATTGTTCTGAATCCCAGTCCCCGAATATTTCGTCCAAATATGCTATCAGTGCCTCTTCACCAGGGCAGTTTTGGCATCGCTGCAACATACAAACTTTGGTGTTCAGATTGCAAACTGCCTTTCCCAAGAGCAGCTTGTAGTTCTCTTTAATGTGGGCACCTTGTAGCATAAGCTTAACATTTTGATGAATGGTGCAGATGCAGATGGAATGTGTGTCTGAGGCACAGACGGTGACACCACTTTGGTCTGAGTTCACAGAATTTGGAGAAACCAATTTCAGCACCATATTTGTTTCAATATGCCACATACAGTTCTTTCAGATTGCACAGTAGCATCCACTTTTGTTTGTGAACCTTGACACCATCAAGCCAAACGGAAACATTGCCGGGGCATATCCTGCTAAATTTGTCATCCTTGTAGAAATCTCGAACTCTGTCGGCAATTTTCTTTGGCAGCGGTTTGCCAACTTTTGCATCTGGTAGTGCACAAATGTATCTCTCTTTATTTTTCTCGCTTTTTTAACCATACGTTCTGAAATGGCAAATGTTTTTGCTGTCACTGATATCGACCAACTCTTTGGGACCAAAATCAATAATTGAACTTTCGTTGATCTATCGGATATTTTCATTTTCATTTTCATGTCTTCGATTAGGTCAGCGTAATCCTGGCATGACTGGCATTCCTCGCTAGTTTGCCCAATATCTTCAGCTGCTACTCCAGCGGCTAACGTTATTTTATCTGCTACCACTTTCTGCACGCGTTCAATTTTTCGTTTCACATAGCCAGTTTTATCCCTACTGCTCAATTTCCAAATTTTTAATGGAGAAGTCCCTAAATATGTCAAACTTCGATTAACGGTGTCCGAAATGTCCATATTGTAATTATCTGACAATGAAGAGTCTGCCCTGCTTTGGACCATGGAGTTGTATTTGGCTTTACACTTGGAACAAATCTTTTGACCCAGGTTCACATTTTTTTCGCCACTTTTGTTGAATCATTGGAGCTAGATCCTGTTCCCTAATCCTTTCCTAACCGCAATAGAATAGAATAGAATAGAATAGAATAGGAATAGGAATAGGATCAGGATTTTGGAGGTCTTCTAATCCAGCCCCCTGCTCAAGCAGGAGAACCTATACCATTTCAGACAAGTGACTGTCTAGTCTCTTCTTAAAAATCTCCAGTGATGGAGCGCCACGATATCTGAAGGCAAACTGTTCCGCTGGTTAATTTTCCTCATTGTTAGGAAGTTCCTTCTTAAATACAGGTTGCTTTTCTCTTTGGTCAGTTTCCAACCACTGTTTCTTGTCCTGCCCTCTGTTGGTTTGGAGAATAGTTTGACGCCCTCTTTGTGGCAGCTCCTCAAATATTGGAATACTGCTATGATGTCACCCCTTTTTCTTCTTTTCTTTAGACTAGCCAAATCCAAGTCCTGCAGCCATTCTTCATATATTTTAGTCTCCAGGCCTTTGATCATTTTAGTTGCTCTTCTCTGAAGTGTTTCCAAGGTCTCAACATCAAAGGATCTGGAAAGCAAGGAGGTTTGGCCAGAGTGCAAGACCTTTTGAGAAAGAGAAGAGAAAGTGCGTGGGAAATGAGTGCAAAGGAATGAAAGGGTTTCACTCCTGGGCAACTAGCTAAAAATCATTGAGCAGAGCCCTATCCTCAAAGGAGATACCTGTACTGTGAAATCATGACAGACAGAGTCCTCCCAGGCCATTTGGCTATAAAACCGAGGGATTACCACAGGTTGGAAGGTACCTCCACCTGTTGGGGACGATGTATTCTGCGAGCAGTGTAATCCACAGGTTGCGAGGGACCCAGGAAAAAGCCTTGAAATCTCATCATGGACAATGGGAAAGAGCATGAGAAGCTCAGGATCTAGGATCCCACCGAGATCTCCTTTAAGGAGGCTAATGGATGCCTGGGGCTGGGACAAATTGTCCATCCAAGCGGGAATGAATAAGAAGCACGCATGCAGGTTTTGTAAGGAATGGACTTTACTCAGGAATGAAGTAGGAAAAACCAATTAAATAAAGATACTTAAAAGGAAAATATATAGGAATAGTGATCTCTCTCTCTCTCTCTCTCTCTCTCTCTCTCTCTCTCTCTCTCTCTCTCTCTCTCTCTCTCTCTCTCCCTCCCTCTCTCCCTGCCTCCCTTCCTCCCTCCCTCCCTCTCCTATGCAACCAAGTGATATGTTTGTTAAGATGTTTGCCTTCCCTAATTTGAGTTAACTGAGATTTATAGTGCGAATGACCAGGATGTGTAATACTAAGAGTTCTGTTTCCCTTTCCTTTCCTCATTTCCTTGTCTTTATTTGTGTGCGTCAAAGTCTTTGTTAGGTGAATGTTAACTCTTAAATGTCTCTAATCCCTATAGAAATTTTTTTTAGATTCTGCTAGGAAAAATTGTTAAAATACCTTCACCCTAGTTTGACTGGCCAGCAAAACAGGGTGAAAAGAACTGTTCTTTTTTTCCACCTCTCGTACTTTTAAAAAAAATAGCCCAAGGGTATCAGGAGGAAATGTTTTAAGTTCAATTACAGGAAAAGTTTCATTTTTGCATTTACTGTAAATATTTAAGTGGGTTTCACTTATATCCAGCATTTGTTCGTTTAATTTATCAAAATTACTTTTTATCTCTTCATGATTTCTCTGTATTGATTCTTGAATTAATTGTAATGTGATTTGCATCTTAATTTGAGCAGTGCTTATTTTCTCACTCTGCAACATTGTTTCAATAGATTCCCTGGCTTGTTGGGCTAGATGTTCCAACAGAAGGTGCAGAAGAAGTTTTTTTCCATAAGTCTAGTGAGATTTGGTGCACTCATTTTTCGAATAGTAAATTTATAAATCCACAAGGAAAATAAATCAAATGAGGAAAACAAATGAGCCAACTTTCTTAGGCTAAAATCCAAACCATGAAAGGAGCCAACAATTAGGCTAGATCCAAATCCACAAGGAGAAAAAAAACAAGACAAAAAAGAGGAAAAAAGAAAAAAAGTCAACTATCTTAGGCTAAATTCCAGCCATAAAAGTAAGCCAACTACCTTAGGCTAAATTCAAATCCTCCAGTCAAATCACAGATGAAAAACACCCGCTGTGTCCAAATAATTCCTATTTTGGTTATATCCAAAGTCAACAGATATAATTATAGAGAGTCTTTTCTCATGCGAAGTCATATAAAGGCACTTTGTTTACACCAGGTGTTGTTTCAAGATCGAACACTTTTCAAGTACTTTTATTGTTTGGTATTACTCCTTTCACCACTAGATGTCCTCATACACTGTATTGTCTATATCCGGTTTTAAAAGATTTTTACAAAGTTTTCTTTTAAAGTTCTTTGTAAGTTATTTACCCTAAAAATTAAATCTAAAAAGATTTTCCCTGGAGGTTAAGCAGTTTTTCTTTAAGTCAATCTAAGTTCCATTTTTAAGTATTCTTTTATATTCCTTAAGTTCCTTCCCCCTCTTGTAATTTCTCGCCGCTTTTAACTCTCTTCTCCCCTAGTCCTTCTAGGATCTTTACTTCACAGATTTTTCCCAATCGGGGATCAGTATTTCCAAGTTCATAAGAAAAAGGAATAAAAAACAGCCTCACCCAGTTTCAGCACGCTGTTAATATTCAGCTGTTTGGTGGAGCACCATGGCCCCTCACTTTTTTTTCCAGCTGACGATGACTTGGACTGCCTGTGCTTACAAGGCAACCTTTCTTCTGTCCTTTGGAAAGGTTTCTTCAGTCTGTTTGGACCAACTGCCGTCTGGTCCAGACTCCTGAAGCTTCCCTTCTTCGTTGCCCCTCCAGGGCAACTTTCCGACCCCTTGGGGTTGCCGAACTGAATGAAATCGGGCCGTCTCGTCATGGCGTCAGACCGGAAGTGGGACTAAAAAAAGTTCAGTCAGACCTTCCAACTTATCGCGAAATCTTTTTTTTTTCGCGAGAAGTTGCAAGATCTGACTGAACTTTTTTTAGTCCCATGAACTCAGTTTCAGCAGGAGAGAAATGCTGCAGAGCTGGAAAGCAGGTTAGTGTTGAAATTTTTTGTTTTCGGGAGAAGAAGCGGCAGGAAACATGTCTGCCATTTCGAGAATGGAGAAGGGAGACCCAGGGTGATGCAGGGCGGCAAGCAAGTGCTCTTCTTTGTTCTGCATCACTGCAGAGTTGCTCTGCTTCCCGTTCTCCATTCTCTCCAGTGGCGGCAACAGAGGGCTGGAGGAGAGAGGCGGCAGGGAGGCATGTGCCATGGGAGAATTGGTGGAGGAGAAGGAGGAGGTGGCTGCCGCCAGGAAGGTGATCTGTAGGGCAAAGCATGAAGAAAGCCCCTGCAGCGGCACATAGCGGCAGTGGAGCCTTTCAATGTCACTCCCCCCCCGGCTCTGAAAGGTGGAGGGGGACCAGGCCTACCAGGCCTATCCTCCGTACAGTAGCATGGCAGTCCGGCTCGGAAGGGGAGTGAAAGGGAGCAAGAAATGACCTGGCTGGAGCGGGGGGCTGAAGAAAGTGGGTGTGGAGCATGTGGGGCAGCTCCACCCTCTTCCCCCACCTGCCTTGCCTCGTGGTGGCAGCGGCGCGATTGCCGCTCAGCCTCCTGCCCCATTGCAGCAGCCAGGTGGGACGCAGTGGGCGGGGACCTAATTAGGGCTTTTTGGGAGTAGGGCCCACCCCCAAAAATCAGGGTAGGTCTTTTTGGGGGGTGGGGCTTATTTTCAGGGAAACGTATATAATCAATGCTAGAATGGAGTGGTAGTTTGTTCTCTGTGTGTGTGTTTGTGATTGTGTGGCTTGCCCTGTCAGTGTTGGAGGGAGTGTTTTTCCTGATTCCTTATTAGGCCATTGTTTGATTGTCTGAGTTAGTAGTACTTTGCCATAAACAGAATCCCAATCAAGGAATTATTATGTTACCTAATTCAACTCTGAGCTACAAATATTCTCTATTGATAATTCTTGCTTTTAAACACACACATACACACACACCACTGTACAGGTCTGATTTCCCCCCTCCTTTTTATAAGTGCTGTCAAAAGTAAGTCATTATATTAAATTGCTAGCAATGTTTTCATTTCAGCTGATGTCCGATCGTTGTCTCTTCCTGGAACATATGAAAAGATTACTCATTTAGGAAACTCCCTGAAAAAATTTGTTTATCTGAAGTCTCTTGACCTCTCACGCAATGCACTGACTACACTGGAGGTAAAAAAAAATTGGAGTTTGTACATTTTCTATTGTATATTTGGGGATTTTGTTTTTGAATTTATTAAATACATCTGTTTAATACCTAACAATTGAAATGGTTTGGGTTGAAAATATTGTGATACAATAAAGATCATGTATAGAGATTTTCAAGAAGTGCAGAATAAAACTACATTGCAACAAATAGTAAAGTTACTATTGAGGCAAATGTTTAAAATGTGGAAGATAAAAGGCATTCCCTATGTGTTAAAATATTTAGCTCAGTTGAGCAATTTTCTTCAATGAATAAATGAACAAATATAATATTTTTGGACTAATTTGTTTAATATGATTCTCTTCATTTAGTTTTGGGATTTGTGTGGAAAATAGATCACATTTTAGATTGTATTTATACATAAAAATTGAAAATTCAATAAGAGTTCACCGAATTTTAAGCACCATTGTAAATTGGTCTATAGTTTAGCAGCCTACTTACCTGAAATATCGGCAAGGGTGAGATACTGAGAAATAAGCATTATTCCAGTTCTCATCCTAGATATCCTCTTTACAGAGGCATCTACTATATGTAGATGTAGAAGATGATGGAGTTCAAGGGGAGCAAATTGCATGATGTAAATTTTCCACTTTTTGCACAAGTATTATAAAACGTATGAAATGGAGGATCTTACAGCACAATTCTGTTTTAGTCACTTTACAAGAGTACAGGTTACTGAGGAAAACTCCTTCTATTCATATTTTAAAACAGGGCCTTAAACATCTCACGTACTTAGAAAACCTCAATCTCTACTTCAATCACATCTCCTCTTTATCAGAAATGCTACGACTTCACAGTTTAACTGCACTTCAAGTTTTGGATTTCCGACTGAATCCTGTTGTTAAAAATGAATCAGATTATCGCCTTTTTGTTGTACATATGCTTCCAAATCTCAAACAGTTAGGTAAGTAGGCTTGCTGTATAAATTTTACTGTTGGTCAGGTGGTCAGATTATGTTAAACTGATTGGTCTGTAGTTTCCTGGATCCATTTTCTTTTCTTTTCTTGAAGATGGGGACTACATCAGCCCTTTCCCAATCCTCAGGTACTTCCCGGTGCTCCAGGATTTGTTGACCTCCAATAGAAAGTTGTGCAGCTTTCCTTGCTGGCCAGTATATACTATAACTACCTCTTGGGGAGAAAAAAACAAACTGTCATGAAAAATTGTGTAATTTAGTTCAATGGTGTAATTTAATTAGCTCAGAAGAGACATGTTAATCTCAGGTCGGGTGGGGCAAAAAATGACTGTTGCTACTCACATTAAACAGGTGATAAAATTAATAACATTTTAATATGATTTTTTTTTAAAAAAAACCCTTCACTGTTTATAAATTATCTTTTTTCTTAGTTTTTTGGTGTAAGTTTCTGTAAAAATTTCCTATGCTTACAAAATCATAGAATGTAAGGATTCACAGTAACTTTAGCACACCAACTGTCCTGAGATACTCACAGGTAAAGAAGGAGGTGAAGCAAGTGGTAGAGAAGAGGGAGCAGTAGGAGAAGGAGAATGAAGATGGGAGAAGAGAAAAAGAAAAAAAAGGGGGTTGGGTGGGGAAGACAAGTATGAAAGTGAGAGACTGAGCACCCAGCATAGCTGTGCAGTGTAGATTAGGAGGGTAAGTACCTGGAGTGATGCAGAACAGCGGTGGGCACTAAGCACAAAGCAGCATGAGTCCAGGGTGAACACCTAAAATGGTGCAGTGACGATGAAGACAGATTCAAAGTGGGGTGGAGTTAATGACATGGAATTGGACGTGAGCACTCAAAGTGGCATGGAGTTGAAGGTGAGCACCTAGAGTGGCATGTGCGAGCAGCAGATATTGGTTCAGCAGAATAGCAGCCCAGCAGAGCAGTGGCACAGCGGCTGGGGAGCACCTAAAGTGGCACAGAGTCAGGGAAGTGGTACAGAGTCAGCAGTGCAGCAGTGGCCCACTAGAGCAGCAGTGCAGCAGTAGTGGGATCAGCAAATGCATGGAATTGGGGGGGGGGGTGAGCCCACCAAAGGTAAAACAGGCAGCAGTGGACCAGTCTTTTCTAAAGACAAGCCTAACTTTCCCTGGATCAGAATATTCAGGGAATCAATAGAAATAGCATGACCAACAACTGAGAATGGTAGCAAGCATGTGTGGAAGAATTAAGGAATTTCAGCATTAGCCATGAGGTAAAATCAGTATAACTCCCAACATTTAATTCAAAAGATTAAAATCCTCCATATGGCCAGCCTTCAATAAAACTAACTAATTTTAGTTAAACTGAAAAAAACTAGTTGACTTGAAATTTATAATTTTTAACTTTACATAACTTTTATATAAATTTTATATATAAATTTTAAAACATGGCTTTTATAATTTTTAAAATTTTATATAAATTTAATTTTTTAAAAAGTGTAAACTTTTACATTTTATCATTTTTAATTCTTAAATTTTTATATAAATTTTACTTTTATATCTATATAAATTTTTAATTTTAAACAAAAAAGGAAAAAATCCTTTTAAAATCTTCAATTACACATTTAAAAATCCATAGAAAAACATGTAGTTGTGGAAAAAATCTAATGTTTTAAATTGCAAAATCTCTACCTTGTATGTACTCAGGCCCATAGAGGACCCAAATTATATTTATACCAAATGTAAACTAACTGAAAAACTTGAGGAAAAAAATTAAAAGTTTACAGGAAAAATCAAAGGATCTTGAGACAACTCCAGCCATTTTAAGCCTCAAACAATAAAACATGTTAAAAGAAGAAGACTGCAACCAAAGTGAACAAAGTAAGGAAAAATTAACTAACATAGAAAATGAACTTTTAGAGATAGACTGATGGTGGCATGTTATTCATAGAAGAAAAAAGAAACTAAACCCAGTTCAGTCTAGTCCAGCCCTCTGGAGTTAAACAATCAATTTCATAACCTCCCTTTAGATGAAAGCGTGCAGACATCATCTTGAGAAGGGACATCATCAAGTGTACTAATTGCAGAAAAAAGTAGATCAGGCTTCCTTAAGAAAAATGGTGTGCATTGGTAATAGGAGATTCAACTGCTCAGGGGAACTGAATCAGCAATTTATAAACCAGATAATTTAATTTGCTATCTACCAGGACCAAATATCAAAAATGAGACTGAGGGACTTGTAAAATAATTAAGTCTACAGATTATTATCCTTTTCTCCTCTTCCATATGAAGACAAATGATATACAAGGAACAGCGATAACAAGGAGCCTAAAATAATGTCAAGGGACCACGAGCAGCTAACCATGAAGCCCAACAAAAGATAGTTAACCAATGAAGAAATGTAGATGCTTTGAAGTTAACCACTGGCTTAGGAGATGGAGCCAATGAGAAAATTTTGTATTCTTAGAACATTATTTTCAATACCTACATGAAGTTCTTTTGGCAGGGGATGGGTTTCACCTCACAAAAAGTGGGGATAATGTCTGGAAACCAAGTGGCTAGCTTTATCCAAAGAGCTTTAAACTAAAACTGAAGGGGGAGGGAGACAATTTTTCAGAAGCTAATTCCTACTATAAATCAAAGGGCAATCAACGAATAATAAGAAAGAGGGGGAACTTAAATATAAAATAGGATATGTAGGAAGTAAACACAGGTCACTAAAAAGGACTCAAATGTCTTGTGTTAGTGTATAGGGATTTGAGTCCTTTTTTAGTGACCCTGTATTTGCTTCCTGCATCTATTTTAGGAGGAGTATGAGGAACAAACAGGGTGAACTTGAAGTCCTAGTACATGAGGGCAGATATAACATGTTTGCAATTACTGAAATTTGGTGGGTTGAAACCCACGATCGGAACATGCAGTTAGAAGGGTTCAGATTATTAAAAAAAATAGAACAGACATGTCAAACTCGCGATGTCACGTATTGGGACAGTTTTGCCATTGCTGGCAATGGGGTGGGCGCGGCTTCCGCATGACGTGTCCGGCCCGTGGGCCGGCAGTTTGACACCCCTGTAATAGAAGAAGAGGTAGAGTTGTGCAATATATATATAAAAATTACACCTATAGAATTCAACAAAACAATGATGAAAATCTTGAATACATTTAGGTTAATATGAAAGGAAACAGAAATGACATTGCCATTGGTATGTTACAGACTACCCAACCAATCAGAGGAAATACATGAATTTTTGGCTAACCAGTTATTTAAAGATGTGCAGAAAGCACACAGTAGTAATGGCGGATTTTATCCTGACATCAACTTGGAGACAAACTCTGCACCTAGTGGGAGATCAAACAGGATCCCGAGGAACCTAGCAGACCTATGTCTCTCAAAAAGTAAAGAAGGGAACTACAGAGTCAGCTGTACTGAACTTAATTCTCCCTAACAAAAATGAAATGATGAGGGATTGATTACAGGAACTTTGTTGAGAGTAACCATGTGTTATTGGAATTCAACATAACGGGAGGATAAACATGGAAGAACAAAATCAAACTAGTGACTTGGACCTTAAAAGAGCTGATTTCAATAAATTTAGAGAAAACTTGGAAAGATTATATGGATAGAAATCCTTAATGGGAAAAAATCCAAGAATGGGAAATTCTGAAAAACAGGTTATAAAAATCCAGTCTAAAGCACAATACTAAAAAAGAAAGAAAAATAAGAGATCCCAGAAGACATGGCTGCATAAATAACTCTATGATAAACTGAAAGACAAAGGCCAAACATAAAAAAATGGAAGCAGGAGCACATAACTAAGACGGAATATCAGCTAATAGCCTGATTCTGCAAAGATGAAGTCAGGAAAACTAAGGCTCAGAATTGATTAAAACTTGCAATGTCAATAACAACAATTGATCCACTAATGGGAGAAGATGGCAAGAAGGTGATGGGCAGTAGATGGAAAGTGGAACTGGAATTCGTTCTTTGCATCTGTCTACACACAAAAGAGAAAAAAATAGTCCAATTTATCAAAAGTAGTACCAGAAAAGACAGATTAGGAATACAAGTCAAAATAGGCAACGATATAGTAAGACAATACCTATCACTCTAGATGAGTTCAAATTATCAGGACTAAGTAGATTATATCCCAGAGTTCTGAAAAGCTAGCAGATATGATTTTGAAATCAACTGATCCATCTCTTTCAAAAATCCTGGACCACTGAGGAACTACCAGGGGACTGGAAAAGAGCTGATGAGATTTCCGTTCTTCAAAAAAAGGAAAAAAATAGATCCAGGAAACTACAGACCAACCAGCAATGGATCTGCAAATACCTAGAAGCAAGCAAGTTATTATTAGAGGTTTTTGAGTTTGTCAAAAACAAAGTTACTAAATTAATGGGTAAGCAAAATGCTCTGGGCATAATATACTTGGACTTCATTAAGGCAAAGTAGAGCACAACATACATACAGGTAGTCTTCTATTTACAACCAGAATTGATCCCAAAATTTCCATGGTTAAGAGAGGCAATTGTTAAGCAGGTTTTGCCCCATTTTACAACCTTTTCACAGTTATTAAGAGAATCACTGCAGTTGTTAAGTTAGTCACAGGGTTGTTAAGTTTCCCATTGGCTTTGCTAATCAGAAGGTCGCAAAAGGTGATCACATGATCCTGGGACACTACAACAGTCATAAATTGAGTCAGTTGCCAAGCGTCTGAATTTTGATCACCTAACCATGTGGATGCTGCAATAGTTGTAAGTGTGAAAAATGGTTATAGGTCACTTTTGTCAGTGTTATTGTAATTTTGAACAGTCACTAAATGAATATTTGTAACTTGAAGACTACATGTACTATTTGATTAGATAGAGAAATAGCATTACTATCTGGTGGATTCATAATTGACTGATCAACGGCATTCAACATGTCTTTAATGGAGTTACAACTATATGGAGGGAAGTATGCAGTGGGTATCTCAAGGTTCTGTCCTAGGCACAGTGCTCTTCATAAATGATTCAGATGAGTGGATAGAAAGGGAATTCATAAAATTTGCAGATGACACCAAGTTGGGCGGGAATAGTCAACACTTTAGAAGATAGGTTCAGGATTTTGACAGATTGGAGCACTGGACCCTATCCAAAAAAATGCAGTTCAGTGGTGAGAAAAATAAGGTTGTTCACTTAAGCAAGAAAGTACAGATATAGGATAGGTGGTAGCTTGCTCATTAGCAGTAACTGTGAAAAGGATCTATGAGTCTTAGTGGACAACCACCTAAATATGAATCAGCAATGTGCTGTAGTTGCCAAAAAAGCCAATGCAGTCCTTTGCTCCATCAATAGAGAGATAATATCAAGATCACATGAGGTGTTAGTGCTGCTTTATACTGCACTGGTGAGACTATACTTGGAATACTTCATCCAGTTTTTGTCATCATGATACAAAAAATATATTGAGACCCTAGAAAAGATTCAGAGAAGAGGAACAAAGATGATTAGGGGAATGGAGGCTAAAACATAAGAACAGTTGCAGGAACTGGGAAAATCTAGCTAATGGAGACAAGGACAATGACATTATAGCAGTCTTCCAATATTTAAGCAACTGTCACAAAGAAAAGGGATTGATCTGTTCTCCAAAGCACCTGAGAGTGGATGGTAATGGATGGAAACTTATCAAAGAGAAATCCAACCTAGAACTAAGGAGAAATTTCCTGACAGTAAGAACAATCAGTGATGCCTTGCCTCCAGAAGTTGTGGGTACTTGATCACTGGAGGTTTTTAAAAAGCTTGACAGCCATCTATCTCGAATGGTATAGAGTCTCCTTCTGAGCAGGGAAATAGACTAGAAGACCTCTGAGGTTCCTTCCAAATCTGATATTGGGTTACTCTGTTAAGATGGGTTATATTTTCTGCTTAGAAGCAGAATAATAAAGTAGAGGCCAGTATAAGTCAGGTTTGTAGTTAGTTATTTCCTAGTTCCCACTTAAAATGTTTTAAGATAACTTATGAGCCAGTATCTGCAAATATCTAAACAAGGTATTGAGGCTTACATAAATTGAGGGTATTTTGGAGGTTTCGTTCCGTGGATAAGGCACCAGGGTAGAAAGCAGGAAATGAAGAGTTGAAGTCCCGCCATAGTCATGAAAGCCAGCTGGGGAACCTTTGGCCAGGGGTCCCCAACCCCTGGTCCACAGACCGGTACCAGGCCTTGGCCAGTTAGGAACCAGGCCACGCAGTTGGAGGCATGTGGCGAGTCTGCAGAGGTATGGGAAGGGGGCGGAAGAGTGGCAGGGCAGAAGCCATCTTGCTCAATGCAAAGGTTCTTCAGCAGCTGCACTTACAATTGGCTCACACCATCTGAGCTCCGTGTCCTTCCTCCTCTTCCTCCTTTTTTTATAATATTGTATTAATTTTCTAATTTTACAATTAAACGTTTAAAAAGCAACATGGTGACTGGGTAATCAATAATTCAATAACATACATAAATCTTTAGCACAAATCTCAAGTTACAACATCAGATATTTCCTCTCTTTCCCCCTTAATATCTACTATTTCATATTAGGCTAATATAGTTATTATTATTATCAACTAAGTAAAAACCATCTTTGTTACATTTATCAATAATTTTTAGCTTATACATATTTTAATTGTGTTTGCATTCAATCCTTATATACAATCAATGTTCTGTTATTGCTTTTTTCCCAGCCTTTAATTTCCCATCAATATTCAAATTAACATTTGGTATTTATAATTTCCAAGCTTTAGGTGACCAAAGTTTCCCTCATCTCAACTTCTACATTTTTCCCTTTTCGTAACAAAATTTAATATTCTAAATACACATCATCTATTTGCATATAATCTTATTATATTTTCTAAAAGTTATCTATTTTCCACCATATTAAACCAAAAGTCTGTTAGTCTTATTACACATCTTACCTATTCAATTATGTTACTTTATTTTCTAAAAATTATCTATTTTTCACCATATTCAACCCTCTAATCCAGACATGTCAAACTTGCAACGTCATGTGATGTCGCGCAATTACATATGCTAATACATATTTAATTCCTAATCCTTTATGCTTTCTTCTAGCCAATAGTAAAATGAGTTCCAGGTTTGATAATAGTCCGTTTCTTCCTTTTCTTTTAGTCTCATAGTCAATCTGTCCATTTCTGCGCATTCTAATATTTTTTTAATTATTTCTTCATCTGATGGTATTCCTTCATCCTTCCAGTATTGCGCAAATGTAATTCTTGCCACTGTTATGACGTGCAAAATCAAATATAAGCTTTGTTTATTGATCTTTTCTAGCATTATACCTAATAAAAAAAGTTCAGGTTTAAAATCAACATGTTCTCCTAACATCTTTTCTAACCAAGTATGTATCTTTTTCCAATAGTTCTTTGCTTTATCCACCAAACATGATTAATATGTGCCTGACTTATGTTTACATTTCCAACATCTGTCTGACATATTTTTAAACATTTTCGCTAATCTTGCTGATGGCAAGTGCCATCTATAAAACATTTTATATAAATTTTCTTTATAAGAAGTTGACATTGTCAGTTTATAATTTCTTTCCCATAATTGTATCCAAAATTTTTCGCCCATCTTATCATTGTTTCTTTAACTTGTTTGCCTTCCATTTCCAGAGTTAATAAAAAATTATACATTTTCTTAATTAATTTTTCATCCAAAGTTAATGAAGTCTTATCAAACACAGTTTGTTCCTTACAAAACCCATATATTTTAACATCTTTATCATATCTAGTTTGTATTTGTAAATGTGTCCACCATGATAAGTTGATGCCCTGATTTTCCATTTCTTGTTTAGATTTTAAGTGTCCTTCAGAGTTTAGAATATCTGTATATGTCCAGATGTTTTCAAAGTCCACTAAATTTGGGTATACAAATGCTTCCATTGTTGACAACCACCTGGAATTTTCAAATATATTTTGCTTTTTATTTTTTCCCCATGTTGTTAACAATGCATTTCTTATATAGTGATTTTGGAAATATTTATGAACTTTATTTTTCTCATACTATATAAAAAGGCGTGCCACCCCAATTTTAAATCATGTCCCTCCAGATATAACAACCTTTTATTTTTAAGAATTATCCATTCTTTTACCCATGTTAATACGGATGCTTGATAGTATAGAACCCACTCTGGTAGGCCAAATCCCCCATTTCTTTTAGCATCTTGTAACATTTTCATCTTAATTCTAGTTTTCTTTCCTTGCCAAATGAATTTCAAAATTAATGAATTCAAATCTTCAAAAAAAAAATTCTCCAACTTTATAGGTATTGTTTGAAATAAAAATAAAATTTTTGGTAGTAAATTCATTTTGACTATAGCAATTCTTCCTAGTATTGACAATTGCAATTTTTCCCCAGTTTTCCAAGTCCAATTTTATTTGATTTAATAATTTTATATAATTATCTTATTTTATCGTTGAACATCTTGCTGTCAACTGTATTCCCAAATATTTAACCTTTTTGACTATCTGTTAATCTGTTTTTTCCGATATTTGGTTTTTTTTAATTTATCTGTAAGATTTTTAACTATTTAGTTTTTTCTTTGTTTATTTTCAGTCCTGCCATTTCTCCATACTGTTCTATCTTTCCCAATAGTTTAGGAATCATCTCCATGGTTCTTCTAAAATGAACACCAAATCATCAGCAAATGCTTGCAATTTATATGTTTCGCCTTTTATTTCTAGTCCTTTGAGTTCTATATCTTGTCTAATATTCCTATTTATGACTTCCAAAGTAAAAATAAATAACAATGGAGATAGGGGACATCCTTGCCTTGTTCCTTTCCTTATCTCAAAGTTCTCAGTATAATCTCCATTAACAATCACTTTCGCTGTTTGTTTATTATATATCGTTTTTATCATATTTATAAAATTCTGTCCAAAGTCCATTATTTGTAATTGCTGAATCATAAATTGCCAGGAAACATTATCAAATGACTTTTGAGCATCTAGAAATATTATTGCCATTTATTTCCCTGGATGTAGTTCATAGTATTCTAATACATCCATTATCACGCTTAGATTGTTTTTAATTTGTCTCTTTGGTAAGAAACCATTCTGGTCTGAATGTGTAAATTCAGTTAAGTATCTTTTCAGTCTCTCAGCCATTATTGAAGTAAAAATTTTATAGTCCACATTCAATAACGATATCAGTCTATAGCTTTTTATCTGAATCAAATCTGAGTCTTCTTTTGATATTAAAGTAATATTTGTTTCTTTCCATGTCTTTGGAAGTTTGGCCTCCAACAAAAGTTCATTGCAAACGTCTTTCAACGGTTCACTTAATATGTCTTGTAAAGTTTTATACAACTCCGTCAGTAATCCATCTGGACCTGGTGTTTTTTCATTTTTTTGTCTGTTATTTCCATCATTGTTATTTTTTCCTTTAACATACTCTTACAAGTTTCTGGATTTTTGGGAAGATTATTTTCTTCCAAATATTGAATCATTCTCTCTCTTGGAATTTCTTCTATGTCGTAAAGTTTCTTATAATATTCTTTGATTGTCTTTTTTATTTTTTATTTTTTAAATTGTAAACCACCTTTTTCATCTACTAATTTATTTATCATTTTTTTCTCCAGTACAGGAGACGGAGACTCCACCAATGGGTTTCCTTAGTCTGCCTGCTCTTGAGACCAAGTATCCAAAACTTGTCACGCCCCCTCCTACCGGTAACCCAGTCTTAACTTGGTCTCCGCTCTTGATGACTCGTTTTGGCTTGGCTCTCAGCTAGATCAGGTTAGACATTAATAATCCATTGGTGAAGTCTCCCACAAATATTGGCTATTCCTAAAAAATTTAATACTAACTTTAGGGATTAAACACCTTTCCTCAGGCTGTTAGCAGCTTGTGGGAAGCGAGGGGTGAGAGGGGGG
>NW_015387587.1:113237-122506 GCF_001527695.2 Protobothrops mucrosquamatus
TTGTGTTAGGGTGCTGAGAGCCAATGCCTCGTCAATCTTCAAACGCTTCGCCCTCGTTAAGACTGGATTACCGGTAGGAGGGGGCGTGACAAGTTTTGGATACTTGGTCTCAAGAGCAGGCAGACTAAGGAAACCCATTGGTGGAGTCTCCGTCTCCGTACTGAGAAAAGGCGTTCAGGTAAGACCAACGCCCCTTCTCCTTCTGTTTTTTAAGTTTATAAGCTAACCATCTGCCTGGTTTATTTGCATTTTCAAAAAAGTTTTGTTTTGCTCTTTTTATTTGTTGTGCCAATTTTTCTGAGTCCCAACAAATTTAATTTATATTTTATTATGTCCATTTCTCTTTTTAAAGTCTTCTTTTGCACTTCTGATTCTATTTTTTCAAAATTTTCTGTTAATAGTATCTACTGCTGTCTTTTCTGTTTATTTTTCTTTGCCACATATGTTATAGCTATGCCTCTAAAATATGCTTTAGCTGTATCCCATACATTTTGTAATATTGTATCTTCTTTTTTGTTTTCTTTATAAAAAAACTCCATTTCTTTTGTTGCTAATTCTATAAATTCTCTTTCTTTTAATATAGATTTATTCAAAGTCCATCTTGGGTTTTTTGTGTTCCTCTCCACATCACTTTTAAAGGGTTATGATCTGCCTATGTACCTGGTTCTATCTCAATTTCCTGTGTATTCATCCTCAGTTCCAATGTCATCCAAATCATATCAGTTCTAGACCAGGATTTCTGTATATTGTGATTTTCCTGGATTAATGTCCCTCCAAATGTCTTGTACTCCAATCTCCTCTATCATATTGAAAAAAGTCTTAGCTATCTTCTTCCAGTTTTTCCTGTTTTACTGCTTTTATAGTCTTATTGTCCCATCCATGATCGCATTAAAATCTCTTACTAAGCAGATATTTTGGCACTCCAGTTCTATTATTTTTCTGTGTAGATTTTGATAGAATTCTTCCTGGTTATTATTTGGTGCATAGATTACTACCAACAATATTTGTTTTTGATGTAAATATATTTCTACCATCACAATTCTACCATCTTCATCTGAATAGATCATTTTAGGGTCTAATGTCTCTTTTATATATATAGCAACACCTCTTTTTTGTTGCGCTGATGCATGATAAAGTTTCCCAATTTTGGGGTATTCCAATAGCTTATGAAATTGTTTTTTTATATGTGTCTCTTGCAAACAAATTATATCTATATTTAATTTCTGCAGTTTCCTAAAAGTTTTACTTCTTTTTGATGGGGAATTTAGTCCATTTATGTTCACTGAAAAAATTCCATTTTCTTTCTCCATTTCAATTATTTATATTTAGGTCTAATGGATCTCATGATCCTCTGTTCTCTAGCCGCTTCTTCACTCTCTTGCTCAAATTTCTCTTTCTGTTCTCCTGACTGTACAGTTGCTTCTTCAGATGTCTCTTCCATTTGTTTCTGTTCCTTTCTCTCCTCTTGTCGATGTTGCACTCCTTCATCCAGAAATGCTCTGTTTTTTTCCTCAAAATCTTCTGCTTTCCAGATTGAATCCAATCGGTATCTTGTACTATTCCAGTTGATTGAAATCCCTTCTGGCATTAACCATCTAAAGTTTATGCCTTTTGCAATCAGCTTTGTTGTTAAAAAGAGGTAATGTCTTCGAGTATCTCTTACTCTCTTAGGTATCTGCTTTAAAACCACAATTTCTTTATTCTTATATTGTAATGGTTCCTCTTGAACTTTCCTCAATATTTCATCTTGTGTTGCACTTCTCTGGGTAATTTAAATCTCCTTGCATAGCTTGAATTGATTCGAAATACTTCATCTATCTCCATTTGCATCTCTGCTCTATCAGCTTTCCAAGCCTCTGCCAAAAGTTCGATGATCACAACTGCTATGTTTTCTTCTCTATATTCAGGGATATTTTGAAATCTTAAATAGTGCTCTGCTTTTTCCATTTCTAGGATTGCCACTGCTTCTTCAAGGTTTTGATTTGCTTGTTCTAGTTTCTCATTTTCTTGCAGTAGTATTTCCATTTTTTATCAATATCTTTTGATTTATTTTCCATTTTCTGAATTCTTTGTTCATTTTTAAGCAACATTTGATGATGAACTTCAAATTGTGTCTTTACATCCAAAATTTCTTCACTTAGTTTATCAAATTTATTTTTTGTCTCTTCATGATTTTTTTTGTATTAATTCCTGAATCGATTTTAATGTAGTTTGCATCTCATTTTGAGTGGTGCTTATTTTTTTACACTGCAACATTCTTTCAATAGCTCCCTGGGTTGTTGGACTAGGTCAGTGGTGGCGAACCTATGGCACGGGTGCCAGAGGTGGTACTCGGAGCCCTTTCTGTGGGCATATGTGCCGTTGCCCCAGCCTCACCTCATCTCGCGACCCCCTCCTCTCCAGCAGCCCCCTTGAAGGAGAGTCGCCCTTGAGCATGGCCCACCCAGAGCAGCACAGCCAGGCAGCATAGACATGGCAGCCAGGCAGCATAGACAAGACTCTGCCCTCACACCCCATCATGCACAGTTGATGCTGCAGGGTGCGGGCAAAGGGTGTGACTGCCATAGCACTGCTGGGCTGTCTGGGCGATCTGTGGCAGGCCCTGGAGGCGGTGAGTGGCTCTGCGGGCAGGCAGGACAGGGGATGGGGCGGGGCAGGGCAGGGGTGGAGCAGGGACGGGGCCAGTTTTTGGGCACTCGGTCTCTAAAAGGTTTGCCATCACTGGACTAGGTGTTCCCACAGATGGTGCAGAGGAGGTCTTTTTCATAAGGTTTGGTGCACTCATTCTTCCAGCCAACTGTCTTAGGCTTAAGTCCAAACTGTAAAAGGAGCCAACTACTTTAGGCTAAATCCAGTATTTCAGGGAGAGAAGACAGAATAATGCAAACAATAAAAAAGAGAGAAAAAAAAGGAAAAAAAAAAGCCAGCTATCTTCAATTTAAATCCAGTTGAGAGGAAAAAGGTGGGAAAAAGAACAAGCCAACTACTTTAGACAACATCCAACTCTTCTGGTCAGGTCTCAGATGTAAAACCTTCGTTATCTCCAAATAGTTTCTGTTTAGTTATATCCAGTGTCAACAAATCTGGTTGTGGAAAGTCTTCTCATTTAAAAACTCACAACAAGGCACTTTGTTTAGACCAGGTGTTGTTCAAGGTCACAGTCTTTCAAAAATATATTTTTTTATTGTTTTATACTGCTGTAGTGTCTTTTTTCACCACTAGATGTCCTCTTTTGCTATTTAGTCAATGTCTAATTAGAAAGTTATTGCAAAGTTTTCCTTTTAAAATTATTTATAGGTTATTTACTCTTAGGATTGTAGCTAGAAAATTTTTTTCCACCTCTTACAAAACAAATAACCTTTTTTGAATCAAACTGAGTCCAATTTTAAGAGATTTTTTGTATTCCTTAAAAAACCTTCTCCCTTGTTATTGCTCGCCGCTTTTGACTTCTCCTCTAGTCCTTCTGGGATCTTTGCTTTTTAGCTCTGCCCAGTCAGGGGATCAACATTTTAATTGTAGTTTCAAAAGGAAAAGGAGCAAAGGCTGGCTCACCCAGTTTCAGCATGCTGTTGACAGCTGTTTGATGGAGTGCTACGGCTCCTCACTTTCCTTACGGCTGGTGATGACTTGGGCTGCTTGGACAAGCCCGGGAGCCTTTCCTCCGTCCTTTCAGAGGGTTTCTTCAGTCCGCATGGACCGACCGCTGTCTGGTCCGGGCTCCTGGAGTATCCCTCCTTCTTTGTTGCACCTCCAGGGCAACTTTCCAACCCCTTGGGGTCGCTGGGCAGACCGAAATCGGGCTGGAAAGCCAGAGCCCCAGCTTCTTCCACTGGTCTTGTCGCGCTCCAAACCGGAAGTCCCAAAACCCTAGTTTCTTTCAGTCTTACTCTGGCTTTCTTTTTTTGCCAATTAACCTTCCATGTCAGTACATTTGAATCCTCAAACAGTTCTTCCTCTATTATTATATGTATTATTTGGAATAAGAAAGACCATTTGGTTACAGGTTTTTTTGGAAGAACTAGCCCATTTGTATTCATTTAATTGCTTCCCTGTTACTCCAATTTCCCACAATTGTCCTGATATTATGTAAAAAGTCTTTTCCATTTTTCAATGTTGATACTCCCTTTTCTGATTTTTCTGTTGCCTGGATCTGTTGGTCAACTGGGTCCTCTGTCTTAGTATTTAGTGGTTCCACTTCTCCTGGTACTTTCTGCATTGTTAGTTCTTTGGTTGTAGTCAAGATCTGGGTTTGTATATCTAAGCTGGTATCTTGTTCCTTTATGTTGCATCTTATTTTGTTACAAGCTGAAAGAATGGTTTCGTGTATTGATTTCAACATAGAAAGGATTTTTTCCTGATCTTCATCCATATTCTCTTGATAATGTGTTAAGTTGAAGACTTTAAAATCAAACATTAAAAATAGTTTTTTGATTTTTATAACTAGATATGGGACAAATATTTCATGTGTTGTAGGTGGTCTTTATAGTGGAAATTGTTTGCCAAGTAAGAATTTATAGTCCAAAGTATTCCATTATCTCATGTAATAGCAGATGCTTCTCATGTAAAGAAATAGGAAAGCAATTCCCCACATATAACTCTGAAAATCAGTAAAGGTTTACCTTCATAGTTCAAACAGGCCAGATAGGCCGCCTTAAAGTTCCTTCTTTACAGCTGAGTTTTTCACAGGTGGTATCTGTCAAAATCAAAAGAATTTTTTCTAGAGTCTGGGCTTCAAGCCAAGTCTCTTTTAGTCAATAACAAGTTGTAATATCATACTTCGCCACAAAATGTCACCAATGCTGTTTAAAACCTTTTAAGTCCAAAATTTTTATAATAGTTTTTCAAGGTTTATTTTTTTTCTTTTTAGATAAAAACCAACGTCTCCAGTAGGAAAACTTTTAGTCCCCAAATTTCAAAAATATATGCATCCAATTAGATTAAAGTTGTTCTTATAATTGCTCTGTTTCCCCTGAGTAGTCAGTCGCCGCTGTTCTTAGAGGATGGGGTAGAAATTCCCTTCCCTTTCTCCTCACAGGGAGAAAAATACTTTGAGCAGCTTTTGCAGAAAAAGATATTTAGAGTCTTAAAGAGAAGATCAGATCTCACTCAGTTTCATCCGTGTAGCTTTAAAGGTGCCTGGTAGTAATTTTGACTTCGGCTGTCAGCAGCTTAGTGACGAGCCATATTGCTATGGCCGGTCTTTCCCCCGTCGGTTTGGAGGGCTACCCTGGATCAAGCAGAAGAGCTGTCGCCCTCCCGCGATCAAGTGGGGGTCCCTTCCTTGCTTCTTGCCCCTGCAGGGAACTTTTGTCCCTTTCCGGGGTCCCCCAACGGGGTGAATTCAGACGCAGAAGATGGAGCTTGCCTTCCTGCGTTCGCAGGCGCCGTGATGGCAAACCAGAAGTCTTCCTCCTCCTGCTTCTTGTGCTATCTCTTCTTCTGCCTCTTCCTCTTGCTACATTTTCTTCCAGACTCGCGACTGGAAAGTGATTACGATCCACTAATCCTTACTTTTACATTACACCAGAAACTGCTAAGAGCCGGTTCAACCTATCTACCCAGGTTAGAGAACCAAAATACCCAGATAAAAATTAAATGGACTGAGAAAAATGCAAAGGAAGTTACTAAATGGATGTTAGCCCCAGAAACCATAGAACTACATACATCTCTAGTAAGTAATAAGTTTGAAGGATCATACTTAGAGGGTTTGAAACTTTAATTTTAAATTTTAAATCGGTTCTCACTAACAGAATACTAGCTCACCCCAAAAAGGCAGTTTTAAAGAATAAAAAATGGTTTGACAGATTGCGTGCAACTAAAAGTATATATATAACAAGGAATACAGAAAAAGTAAAAAATGCCCCTTCTGGGGATTACACTCACTGCTTAAAGCAGTTAAAGGCACAATATAAGACTCTTCTAAAAGAAAAGAAAACTGCGGCTCTGAAGGAGTCTTGGCATAGACTAATTGCATCAGTCAGGACAAAAAATACATCCCTTTTTTGGTACATCACCAGAGGATTGGGGAACCCCCCCTACCTCCCAACTAATCAGGTTCCGATTCATGCCTGGAAAGAATATTTTAGAGAGCTATATGCAGACCCCGATTATGTAACTAAGGAGAGACAAATTAGTTTGGACCAAACCCCTTACTGGCCCCCTATTACACCAGGCGAGATATCCCGGTTGATTGGAGCCCTTAAGGCTAATAAGGCACCTGGTGCTGACAATGTCCTGCCAGAAATCAACCTTAATACTTCATATAATAAAGCTCTAAAATCTCTTCTTATTCTAACGTGCTTCAACTCACTGATAAAATTTTCCCCAGGTTTTATAAAAGATTGAATCTTCTTTCTCCTTCATCTCTAATGTTAATCTGTCCATTTCTGTACAAGCTAGGATTTTCAAAATTATAATCTGGTCTGATGGTAGGTTTTCATTTTTCCAAAATTGGGCGAATACTGTTCTTACAGCTGTTAATACATGTAATATTAAATAATCATTTTCTTTGCCATAATTAGATCTTAATATACCTAACAGGAACAGTTCTGGTTTAAATTCTATCTGGATTTTCATCATCTTTTCTAATCATCTATGAATCTTAGACCAATATTTTTTTGCAATAGAACATGTCCATCAGGCATGATAATAAGTACCCAGTTTTTGCTTACATTTCCAACATGTATCCGATAAATTTTTAAACATTTTCGCTAAGCGAACTGGATGCCATCTATAAAACATTTTATATAAGTTTTCTTTGTATGTTACTGCTTTAGTAAGTTTGATATTTTTATCCCACAGTTTTTGCCAGTCTTCTAATTCTATAGAATATCCAAAGTTCTTCGCCCATTGATAGTAACAGAGAAAATGAACAAGAAGAAGGTAGAAGGTTAAATTATTCATAAATATTTCGAAGAATTAGTTTACAAGTAGACAAAAATTTTCATAAAATAGTTCACCTCAGTCGAGAAACATTTTAGGGTAATAAAAATACAGAAAATCATATCTTGTTTGAATTTGCAAATAGGACCACCATGTTAAGTCAATACTTTGTTGTTGAAGAGCTTGCCTGTCTTTGAGTTTTCCATCCTTGTCCAAAATGTCTTTATAACTAACAAGTTTATCATAATTAATCAGATTCGGATAAGCAAATGCTTCCATCGTTGAAAGCCACTCAGGAATTTTCATATACATTTTGTGTCTAACTTTCTCCCATTCAGAGAGTAAAACATTTCTTATAGCATGGTTTTGAAAGTACTTATGTATTTTAGCTTTCTCATACCATAAAAAGGCATGCCAGCCTAGTTGAAGGTCATATCCCTCTAAGTAGAGAATTCGCTTATTTCTCAGGGTAATCCATTCTTTAAGCCAAAGCAAAATAGCTGCTTGATAATAAAGTCTCCAATCTGGAAGTCCAAAATCCCCACTCTCTTTCGAGTCTTGTAGAAGTTTACATTTAATTCTTGTTTTCTTTCTTTGCCATATAAATCTTAATATCATTGCGTTTAAATCATCAAAAAATTTCTTACCCAGCTTTACAGGAACAGTTTGAAATAAAAAAATTAGTTTTGGTAAAATGTTCATTTTAACAGTCGCTATTCTTCCTAACAATGATAGTTGGAGATTTTCCCATTTTTCCAGGTCGATTTTTATTTGTTTTATTAGTCTCTCATAGTTATCTTCTTTTAGTAATGAATATTTCGCCGTAAGATAGATACTTAAATATTTAACTTTTTTAACTATTTGAAGATTTGTCTTTTTGGCAAGTTGAGTTTTCTGTTTATCAGTTAAATTTTTTGTTAACACTTTAGTTTTTTCCCTATTTATTTTCAATCCAGCCACTTCTCCAAACTTCTCAATTTTCTGCAAAAGTTTAGGGGCTGTTTCCAAAGGCTCCTCTAAGATAAAGACCAGATCGTACGCGAAAGCCTGTAATTTATATTTCTGGTCTTTAATCTCAAGACCTTTAATTTCTATGTCTTGCCTGATGTTTCTAGTCAATACCTCCAGAATAAAAATAAATAGCAGGGGTGAGAGTGGACATCCCTGTCTCGTGCTTTTTTTAATATCAAAGCACTCTGTATAGTCTCCATTTATAAGTATCCTTGCTGATTGTTTCTTGTAGATCGCTTGGATTGCTTTAATAAAGTTTTCACCAAACTCCATTTCCTGTACTTGTTGAAACATAAACTGCCAATTTAAATTATCAAATGTTTTTTATGCGTCAAGAAATATGAGCGCCATCTGGTTCCTTGGATGATTTTCATAATACTCCAAAACATTTAAAATAATCCTTAAGTTGTTCTTTATCTGTCTTTTAGGAAGAAGGCCATTTTGGTCTGGGTGAATAAATTCTATTAAAAAGCTTTTCATTCTTTCTGCCAAAATTGCAGCAAAGATTTTATAATCCACATTTAGTAACGATATTGGCCTGTAGTTTTTAATTTGTGTAAGATCTGTATCTTCTTTAGGTATCAAGATAATATTAGCTTCAGTCCATGAGTTTGGAATTTTTGTCTGTATAAAAATTTCATTACACAAGTCCTTCAGAAAAGGAGTCACAGTATCTTGTAAAGCTACATAAAATTCTGCAGGTAGTCTGTCCAGCCCCGGTGTCTTATCTTTCTTTTGTCTTTTAATTGCCTCTATGATCTCCATCATTGATATCTTCTCATTTAACCTCTGTCGCATATTTTCTGATATTTTTGGAAGATTTGCTTTTTTAAATAGTCCTGAATTGCCTCTTCAGAGATCGTCTCAGCCTTATAAAGTAGTTCATAAAAGGCCTTAACAATTTTTTTGATACCATCATTATGACAGTGTATTTCACCCTTTTCATCCAGTAATTTACTTATTGATCTTTTTTCTCTTTCTTTTTTCAGTCTATATGCAAGCCATCTACCAGGTTTATTAGCATTTTCAAAAAAGTTCTGTTTGGCTCATTTAATCTATTGTGCCATAGTATCACTCTCAAGTAGATTTAATTTATGTTTTATTAAGTCCATTTGTATCTTCACATTTTTTTTTTTGTGGATCAGTTTGTAATTCCAGCTCCAATATACCAAGCTGTTTTTTTCAATTTGGACTGTGTGATTCTCTTTTCTTTGTTCTTTTTAGCAACATAGGTTATAGCTAAACCTCTAAAGTATGCTTTTGCCGTGTCCCAAACATTTTGAATAGAAGTATCTTCCTTTTTATTAATCTTAAAAAAAATTCCATTTCTTTTGTTGCTAATTGTAAAAATTCTTTTTCCTTCAAAATAGATTTAT
>NW_015387587.1:122679-146704 GCF_001527695.2 Protobothrops mucrosquamatus
TTGTTCTTTTTAGCAACATAGGTTATAGCTAAACCTCTAAAGTATGCTTTTGCCGTGTCCCAAACATTTTGAATAGAAGTATCTTCCTTTTTATTAATCTTAAAAAAAATTCCATTTCTTTTGTTGCTAATTGTAAAAATTCTTTTTCCTTCAAAATAGATTTATTCAGAGACCATCTCAATCTTTTCTTAGATCCTTTCCATGTCATTTTAATTGACTTATGGTCTGCCCAAATATTTGGTTCTATTTCAACTTCCTGTATCATAGTCTTCAGGTCATGGGAGATCCATATCATGTCTATTCTTGACCAAGATTTATGCCTGTTAGAGTAAAAGGTATATTGTGTCTTTCCTGGATTCATCTCTTGCCATATATCCTGCAAACATAGTTCATCTTTTATTTTTAAACAAGATTTAGATAAAGTATTACTTCCTTTCTTCCCTTGTTTATGGCTTTTGTAGTCTCGAACTGCATCCACAATTGCGTTAAAGTCTCCCAATATACAAAGACTATGATAGTTTAACTCCATAAGTTTGTCGTATAGTTGTTGAAAAAATTGCTCTTGTTTCTCATTAGGGGCATATATTGCCACCAACAATATTTGTTTTTGATTCCATGAAATCTCCACCATTACTATTCTTCCTTCCTTATCAGAACAAATTTGTTTTGGATTAAACTTTTCTTTTATATATATCACTATCCCTCTTTTCTTTTGTAATGCTGAAGAGAAATAAAGTTTGCCTAGTTTTGGTTGTTCTAAAATTCTAGAGTGTTGCCTCTTAATATGAGTCTCTTGTAGACAAATTATGTCCATTTTAAGTTTCTTAAGCCTATGAAATATTTTATTCCTTTTTGATGGGGAATTGAGACCATTTATATTTATTGAGTATATTCCAATTTCCTCCATAATTTTAATTATTTCGGGATCTCAATCTTCTAGGTGAGCTTATTTGTCTCTGATCTTTAGGTCTGACATCTTCCTCTGATTGCGTCTTTTTTGGTATCTCCTCCTCTGTTTGCTTAGAAGTCTCTGCAGTAGGCATTCCCTCTGATCTCTTAAATTCCATATCACCTTTCTCCAAAAAGGCTCTGTGCTTATTGAAAAATTCCTCTGCTTAGAATGGAGTGTCCAGTCTATATCTTGTTGAGTCCCAAAAAATCAGTAACCCTTCTGCTGGATTATTATTGTATTAGATTTGCTTGTATTGTTGGTGGGCAAGCTATTTGCTTCTGCTTCTGGTGGCAGTTTCTACAAAATTTTACTGGATATTATATTATATAAATAAAATTAGAAAAGAAGAGAAGAGAAAGTAAAATGGCTTCAAAGCGTGGGGGAACTTTTGCTCCTCAGAAAAGCTTGAGCTCTTCCCCAGCTGTACAAACATCACAGCAGATAAAACCTACTCCCCCGCCCTCTCCTCCAATGCCAGCCTTAACATTGAAAGATTTACAAGATGCCTTAAAGGATATGCCAAACAGATTAGATGTGAAATGGATGAGCTGTTTGAAAAGAAACTTGAGGAGAAACTTGAAGAAAAAAATGTTGAGTTGAGAGATGATATAGTGTTTGCATTGCAAGGCTTGGCTGATCATGTAGATCGCATTGCAGGGCGGGTGGAAGAAGTGGAGGAACATGTTGAAGTTTTGGAAATCAGAATGGGGAAAGTGGAAGAGAATACTGATATAAATCAGAATGAGATTCTTATGTCACAATTTAGAGAAATGGAACATGCGTTGAGAATAAGAGGACTGAGGGAAAATGTCCAAGAAAAATTGGAGGAGGAAATTGCAGCAGAATTGGCCTTGGTTTTGTCCTGCCAACCTGAAAAATTACGAGAGAAATGGAAAATTTTTTTAGAGTTAACTCATGGGTGGCGAGACAGAGAAACCTTCCAAGAGATGTTGTTGTTTACTTTTCAAGAAAATCAATCCGTAATGAAATTATTCAAGCTTTTTACAAACAGAGATTTCAAATTTTAGGACAAGACGTGATAATCTTAAAAGAAATACCACCCAAGATACTTAGAAGAAGAAAGGATTTTGCTTTTTTGGCTGAAGAATTGAAAGTGAGACAAATACAATTCAGATGGGATATACCAGCTGGTATAATGGTT
Organism: Protobothrops mucrosquamatus; assembly: GCF_001527695.2. NCBI lineage: Eukaryota > Metazoa > Chordata > Lepidosauria > Squamata > Viperidae > Protobothrops > Protobothrops mucrosquamatus. The sequence goes on from NW_015387587.1 coordinate 124,794, forward strand.
AATTATATGGGCGTATGTTATCGGCTTAATACGGTGGCAAAAGCAAAAGATTTTTACAGCTCAATTTTGAAAGCAGGTTCATCAGTGTCTCCACAAGGTATCAGGAAGGAAAGAATTCCAGAAGATAAAGACACTCAAGGAGCTACATCATCATCAAGCGTTACTAATTTACAAGATCAAGTTCAAGCAGAGTTACAACTTTTGGAAATTAAAGATGATCCAAAATCACAGAGATTGACCCGTGCAGCTCACAGACGTAAAGAAAGAGAGCAACGAAAAGTGGATGCGGTACCTATAGTGTAGCAAGTAACTTCAGAGTCAGTGGGAGGAGCGAGACCGAAGAGATCAGTGGCGGCTGATCTGCAAGGGGCGTTCCTGAGGCTCTCTGCCACTAAAGATGGCAAGGTTCCTGACATGGAATGTTAATGGCTTGAACTCACCGCAGAAAAGAAAAAAGGTATTTTATTATCTGAAGCAACATAAAAATGATGTTGTTTGCTTGCAAGAAACTCATATTACAGCGAAAGATCAAAAGTATTTGACTAATTCACGGTTGGGAATACATTTTATTGCACCTGCGCCTCAGAAAAAAGGTGGAGTAGTTATTTATGTTAAGAAGGAGTTTTTGCCTAAATTGATTGATTCTGACCCAGAAGGAAGATATGTTTTTATTGAAATGCTTTTGAATGGGAAGAAATGTCTTATCACTGGATTATATGCTCCAAATCAACAGCAGAAACAATTTTATAAATTGATACATCGGAAATTAAATCAAATGGATTATAAATCAGTTATTATGATGGGAGATTGGAACGGTGTTTTAGATTCAAGAAAAGACAAGAAAGGTTCTGGTAAAGCTTTTAATTCAACATTGCCCAAAACTTTTTTTGATTTGAAGGAGGAACTGGAACTAGAAGACATATGGAGGGAACGGAACATTGATGAGAAAGACTACACCTTTTTTTCGGATAGGCACCAATCCTACTCGAGAATTGACTTTTTTTTGATAACTAATGACTTTCTTTCCAGGGTGAAGAATGTTAAGATCTTTCCTAGGACATTGTCTGATCATAATCCGGTGTGGATGGAATTATTTGGTGAAGAAGGGAAGAGAAGAACTTGGAGATTGAATGAAAACTTATTTAGATATGATATAAATGTGCAGAAGTGTAAGGATCAATTGAAAGAATTCTTTTTGTTAAATATGCATAAAGGTACTCTGATTTCAATAGTCTGGGATGCTAGCAAAGCGTATATGAGAGGTATTTTGATTTCTATGAACAGTGTTCATAAGAGAAAGCAAGCACAAAAACGAAAAGAGTTAGAGGAGGAGATTAAATCGAAAGAACAGGCTTTTATTTTAAACCCATTGGATAATAATTTAAAAGTATCTATAACTATGCTTAGGGAACAATTTAACATGTTAATAGCAGACCAGACAGCAACTAGTTTAAGGTATATGAAATATAATACATTCTGTAATGCAAATAAACCGGGAAGGTGGTTGTCTTATCAACTACGAAAAAAACAGAAATCAAGAATTATAGAGAAAATAGATTATAATGGTAAAATGACATTTCAACAAAATTTGGTTAAGAAGAGTTTTTGGGAGTTTTATTCTAAGTTGTATGCCTCTGAAAAAATACAATTTGGAGAAATAGATAAGTATCTACAGGAGGCACATTGTCCTAGATTGTCAGATAATCAAAGGGAAAAAATGAATAGTTCAATCACAGTTGAAGAGATTAAGGGAGCAATTAAACAATTAAAGGTTGGTAAAGCTCCAGGTACAGATGGATTTACAGCAGTTTATTATAAGATATTAACTGAAGAAATGATAGAACCACTACAGGAACTGTTTAATAGTATATTGCTGGGCAAAGAGGTACCTTCTACTTGGAGGACTGCTTTTATAGCTTTAATACCAAAGGAGGGTCAGGATTTGACGCAACCCAAGAATTATAGACCTATATCTTTATTGAATATAGATTACAAGATTTTCTCAAAAGTATTGGCAAATAGATTAATACAAGTGTTGTGCCAAATGATTCATAGTGACCAATCTGGATTTATAACTGGAAGATACATGAAGTACAATGTAAGACAGATTATTAATTTAATTGAGTATTTGGATACGAATAACCAAATTCCGGCTGTTTTTATATTTTTAGATGCTGAAAAAGCATTTGATCAATTAGATTGGGGTTTTTTGTTTCAGGTTATAGATAGAATGAATTTTGGGGGAAAAAACTTTTCTGCTCTTAAGGCTATTTATCAACAGCAATCAGCACAGATTATAGTTAATGGGGGGGGGGGGTAACAGAAGCATTTAAAATTGAAAAAGGAACTAGACAAGGATGTCCTTTATCCCCATTGTTATTTGTGTTAACAATGGAGATTTTGTTAACTAAAATTCGTGAGTCTTCTGTAATAAAAGGAATTAAGGTTAACAAGATTGATTACAGATTAAGAGCTTTTGCAGATGACTTAGTGTTGACATTAACTCAGCCGATAGATTCGGTAATTGATGTGGTTGAAATTATTGCACAATATGGGAAAGTTTCTGGTTTTAAGGTTAATTGTAACAAGACTAAGATATTACCAAAAAATATGTCTAAGGATGATAAAGATATGTTAGTTTGTGAATGTCCAAAACTTTACCAATTTTTCTATTTTATAAACCCCCAAATATAATGTCGAAGATTACGTTTTAACATATTCTTATTAATACTTCGGAATACCCGATTCCATGTTTTCCTAAATTTACTAACCTTTTTTAACGTTAATAGAAACAACCCTTCTTTTTCAGCTGTAAAAATGAATGTTCTTCCTAAATTTTCTTGTTTCAAATGATTCCTATTTTAAAAAAAGATGCTAATCTGGAGGGATGGCAAAAGGGTATTAACAAGTTTATCTGGGCGGGCAAGAAGCCAAGAGTTAGGTTCAAGATTATGCAGGATATAAGAGAACGAGGAGGACTTAAAGTCCCCAACTTAAAACTATATTATGATGCGGTGGTTTTGACATGGATTAGTGATTGGTTAAATCTGACAAATAGAAACATACTTTCTCTTGAAGGATGGGACCTGTTATTTGGTTGGCAGGCATATTTAATTTATGATAAAAAAGTAGATAGAAATTTTAAGGCTCATATTTTGAGAAATGCTCTACTTCGAGTTTGGAAGAAATATTATTATAGATTAAATTATAAGATTCCTATTTGGGCAAGTCCAGGACAGATAATAGAGGGGATATCTAAGGGAGTTAAATTGGATAAAGTTTCTTACAAAGAATTACTTTTGCCGGAAGGACGAGATTGCCAACTTAAATCTTTAGCTGATTTGAAACAAGAAAATTTTAAATATTCCTGGTTTTATTATAACCAATTATCAATGAGGTGGCGTTTGGATCAAAAAGTTGGTATCACAGTACAGGATGTAAATTTGATTAAACAGATTAGAGATCAATCTCAAGCTCACATAAAAAGAATTTATGGGGTATTGGTTGAATTGGATTCGGAAACAGAATTGGTGAAGGATTGTATGATAAAATGGGCTCAAAATATACAAGAACCGATCCTATTGGAAACATGGGAGACAATTTGGATTAGGAATGTAAAATTTACTCAAGCTCAGAATTTAAGAGAAAACTTTTATAAAATGTTTTATAGATGGCATTTGGATCCTCAAAAATTGTCCCGCATGTATCCTAATTTACAACCTAAGTGTTGGAGATGTGGAAATTTAGATGCAACTTATTTTCATACGTGGTGGACTTGCAGGGCGGTGAAAGCATTTTGGATAAAGATATGGTGGAATATTCAAAACATTTTTAAGAAAAAGATAAAGTTTAAGCCACAGTTATTTTTGTTGGGTATTATGGAAAATTTGGATAAAAAAGAAATGGATTTGATGTTGAATTTGATAACTGCTGCAAGATTATTAGTAGCTCAATGTTGGAAAACGGAACGTTTGCCCACTATAGAAGATTGGGTATTTAAAGTTTCAAATTTAGCAGAAATGGCCAAGATTTCTGCCTACGTGAAGGATTATTCATAAGAAAGATATATTTTGGTTTGGAGAAGATGGATAGATTATATTGAGAATAAATATGGAACTAAAAAGTTTCATTTGGTTTTTGAGTAAATTTTAGAATGTTAATGTAGTTTATTTATTTATTTTTCTTTTTAAAATAGTAATAAGATGTATAATTATATTTTTTAATATGTTTGTCTAGAAGAGAGTTAAAGGATGTTATAGAATTGTTAATTGTTAATTTAATAGTGTTATAATGTAAGACAGAGTATACTTATTGTATTGTTAACCCTGTGACTGGCTCTGGGAAGTCGGGGGGGAGGGAGGGGGGTGGGGAAGGGTGGGTTTTGGGGAGGAGGGGAGTTATATTGTAAAACTTTTAAAAATTTTCAATAAAATAAAAAAAAGAAGAAGTGAAAGTTTCCCAAAAAAGAAAAATTATCGAGGAGCCCTAAAAAAAGGAAAAAAGAAGATATGGACAAAGAAGCACTCAAAGTCTCTAAAAATGAGTAAATGATGATGATGATGATGATGATGATGATGATGATGATGATGATGATGATGATGATGATGATGAAGAAGAAGAGGAGGGGGGAGGAGGAGGAAGAAGAAGAAGAAGAAGAAGAAGAAGAAGAAGAAGAAGAAGAAGAAGAAGAAGAAGAAGAAGAAGAAGAAGAAGCAGCAGCAGCAGCAGCAGCAGCAGCAGCAGCAGCAGCAGCAGCCAGGAAAAAAAGAAAAAAACCAAGCCTACAAGGCAACAGTAACCAAGTTTTAATCCAATTGGAGCTTTGCAAGATCTTCTTGTGTAGTTTCCTTACTACAGAAATTACAACCAGTCATAGCACAAAGCCAGACACTCGGCAAAAACAAAAGCAAAAACCCAAAGCTCTCTCTTGATGGTCTCTAAAAGATAAGAATGTCTGGGCACACAGCCAAGTGTCTGGGCACTGAGCTAAACTTTGCAGCTGCGTTTCCAAGGTCAGAAAAAAATAAATAACCACCAGGGGATGCTGTTTCTTTCCCCGTTGTTTGAATAGGGAGAGGAAAAAAAGTTTAAAAAGTGAAACAGCAAGTTAAAGTTCCGTAGCAAGGCAATTAAGCTGGCTTCTTCCAAAAAAAAAGAATATATATCATAGCAATCTTGCTTTTCCGTTCATAATAAAATATAGTAAGATCTTCTACTTTAATTCCATTGAAAAAGAGTTCAAAAGTTTTATAATAAAGTTTAAACCACCGCTTTAGGGGAGGGGGGGAAATTAAAAAAAACCCTTCTCCCTCCCTTAAGCTTCCAGCTTCAGCTCAAAGGCAGGCAATTTATTTCAAAAGGTCCAGTTTGCCATAAATATTGAGGTTATCTCACCCGGAGCAGTTGCTTGTTCTCAGTCAGCTGTCTTCTGTCTCCGACGAACAGCTGGTGATGGCGGCGATCGCAGAAGCACTCCGCCCTTCTTTTGCCGGTTCCAGGTGCTGTTTTGAGTTCAGAGAGCTGGCTACCACTGGCTCTCCTTCCTCAGAGGTTCACCCCTCCAGGGTGGCATTCAGCCCAGATGGGCCCACCAGCGAAAGAATTCCGGACCCTGGGGACGGAGAAACGTCTCCAGGGTCTATAGTCAGCTCGTCACCGGTGACGTCTCTCTGCATCCTGTCTCCCTTTTTAACTTCTACATCAACCCCCTGATCGATCTCTTACAGAACCCTGATCTGCATCCGCCTAACCTAGCACATCGCAAAATCCCGATTCTTCTATATGCCGATGATGCGGTTATTATTTCACAAACTCCTGTAGGACTGAAGAGAGCAATTAGGGCATCACTTAGCTATTGCAGACAGAACAAGTTGGTCCTTAACTTTGATAAATCAAAAATTTTAGTTTTTGCTAAAAGACCCAGCCAATACACCTGGAAAATAGAAGGACATAGTTTGGAACAGGTTAGAACATTTAGATACCTTGGGGTGGTTTTCCACTCACAAGGGACATGGGAGGCGCACCTGGATCATACCTTGCAAGCAGCCAAAAGGTCCTCAAATGCAATTAAACATTACTTTTACACAGGCGGAGGTCAATTAGAGTACCTGCTGCCTTAAAACTTTTTGAGGCCAAAACATTGGCGCAAATTCTATATGGGGCACAAACAGGAATCCTTACAAAGAAAAACTTACTAGAAACCATACAAACCAAATTCCTGCGAGCCATCTTAGCTGCACCCAAAGGAACCCCAAATGCCCAATTAAGAATTGAGACAGGCATGCCTCAGATCCAGGTAAGAGTCTGGAAGATGATGATCATTCACTGGCTTAAAATGCATTTTTTTTCCAGAGGGACTGTCCCCGTTAGTGCTGACTGACAACTTCCCCTCACCCTGGAAGCAGGCGATAGATCATAAACTGGGCTCTTATGGGCTCTCATCGGTATTCTTAATGTCCCTAGGCTTTGACCAACCAAAGCAAGTAGTATCCAATAGAAGGACATGGAGTTCCAAGAAGAACTAAATAGGTTGCCTCACTCCAGTAGGGGTAGAATCAAACGGGTGTGTGGGAATTGGCAAGATATCTGAATGATCTGACCTTCCCAAAACAAGGAATAGCTTTCTTCAGAGCCAGATTTAACATTCTTCCCTCAGCATTCCTCCAGGGCAGGTATAAGAGAACACCAATGGCAGAACGGGTATGTATATGTGTAAAGGAGAAGTTGAAGATATCTCACATGTTCTATTGTACTGTGAGTTATACCAAGTTTACAGGTCAGCGTATATCCTGCCCTTATTAGATACATTGCCAGGGAGGGCAGACAATTTTTATGTAGGTTTTCTCCGGCAGGGCTCAAACCCTTCTATCAGGCATGCAGTGGCAAAATACTGTGTTGCTGCAATGTCCACAAGAAAAAAAATGATTACAGATTTATAGCTGTCAACTTGTGCCAATTTTTTGGAGATATCTCTAATAATTTTTGGAACATTATATTTACTCACATACTTAGCGGCTTTTCACTCACGTAAACTAGGGAGTGACCCTAATATTCTGAGAACATGTATTTTCTTAACAGGGATGTTATTATTTACTATTAATGCAGTACTATTTTTTTAATATATTGTAAAATGTGACGTCTATTGCTGGTCTATGACCGTAATAAAGTTATTATTATTATTACTTCCTCCTCTTCTTCTTCACTTTCTTCCTCTCCCCCTCCCGGCACCCCAGCTGGGCTCGTGCTCCCTTCGCACAAGTCCCCAAGTTTGCAAGACAAATGCACGCCAGCCCAGTTTGCAACGGGGGGGGGGCTTCCCCAAAACCTTGTTGGAAGGGGATTCCCCCCCAAGGTATGTGTTTGTGAGGGTGCTTTCTCAGGGTGCAAATAGGGGCAGGGAGAAGCTATCTTTCACTTTAAGCACTGTGTCTTCAAGGGAATCTCTCTCTCTCTCTCTCGTTTGCACCTTTTCTAAGACCGCTGAGTTTTTTTGCTTTTGTTTTGATGCTGCTCCAGGTGCCTCGTGTTTTGGCAATTTCCTGCCTGCTTTTTGTGGTTTAATTTGGTGTGTGTATTTTTGTGTGTTTGTGTCTGTGTGTTCATGCTCCTTCATGCAGCTCTCAAGTTTGCAAGTCAAGAGCATTCCTACCAGGCTTGCAATGGGGGAGGGGAGAGGGGAGAAGCTACATTTCCCTGTAAGCACTGTGTCTCCAAGGCAATCTCATTTGCACCTTTGCCAAGGCTGCTTGGCTTGCGCAGTGCCGAGTTGGTTTTCTCGCCCTCCCTCCCTTCCTCAATGGTTTTCTCTGCACTTCCTCAATGTGCTGGGTCTTTGGTTTATTTTGCTGGAAGGCTGAGTTTAGGATTGTCTGTTTTCCTTCCTATTTTCTTAGAAGCAGAAAGTCACTTGTCTAATCTGATACTATGTAATAATAATAAAAATGAAGTGTTATTGTTTGTTTATTTAGAAAATATAATGCACTTAAATCATCCTGAAACCTCCCCCCCCCCCAGTCCATAGAAAAGTTTTGTTCCATGAAACCGGTTCCTGGTGCCAAAAAGGTTGGGGACCTCTGCCTTAGGCCAGTCACTTTCTCTCAGCCCAACTCATCTCATAGAGTTATGGGGAAACTAGGAGGAGGAAAGTGTGTTGAATATATTCAGTGCACTGTGTTATTTATAAAAATAATAAAGGCACGGTATTTTGTGTGCGTGTGTGTATGTGTTTTATTCCTTAATGGTACCTTTATTTTTATGTGTTTTTTTTTAAATGTGCTCTTTGTCATTTATTTTTTGAAATACACATTCTAAAATTATTAAATAATGTTTAATATTATTTAATATTTTATTAATATATTTAATAATATTTTATTAAAATTGCCAGTTTGGATTTATATATTGTTTTCAAAATATCTGTGTAAGTGATTGTCATATTGGATTTTTTTAGATGACAGCCCTATAAGAGAAAGTGACCGAAAAGCATCTCTCTTGCATTTTACCTCAGATCATGCCTATACATTCAAGAAATCTTCAGTTTTAGCAAGAATTAAACCTAGCAGGTATTAAAAAATAAATTGAAAAAATGACACTAGCACAGTTTTGAAAATGTTGGAGATCATCACTGAAATTCTAGTGGAATTCATGTCATTGTAATGAGATTGTTTTTCTACTTTTGTTTTCCAACCATGTTGGCTGAAAAATTACTTGCAAAAGCTAGAAAACCTTTTGGATTGAGATTGAAAAATAGTATGATAAACTTTATATCTAGATAAAACAAAATATAAATAAAAAGTGGAGCTTCTAGTAGTGTTCTATCTGGGCTACACCAGATGCATTCTAAAGTTTCAGGTCTTGATCCTAAACTTTCAATAATTAGCCAATTTTGCCAGATAATATTATTATTATATTTGTTTGCTTTATTATAATATTGCATATTTTGTATATAAAAGTAAAGAATAAATACCTTACCTTCTTCATTTTCTATAACTTCGTCTATTTTGTATTCCTATCATTTCTTCATTGCTGGCAAAAAAAAAATTCTTGCAGATATTCCAATGCATCAATGTTGCTACTTTGTCATGCCATCATTTGTAGACAGTTTACGCAATCTTCTTGTAATAATAAAATCTAGTACTGTATTTAAATGTAAAAAGCTAGCTGTTTACTTACTTTTGGCAGCAAAATTAATTATTACTCAGTGTTGGAAATTTTGTGTAATGAGTTTTATGGATTATTAAAGCTTTTAAAATTACTTCATTGTAAAAGTTAAATAGAATTATATACTTTCAGAGACCAGAATAACTCTTTTATCAAATCTGGACAAATTTCATTTATTATGTTAACCACAGGATCTAAATTTCATAAAGTATCATAATATATAGAAATTATGAATTAATAATTATGAAATTACTGATTCTTTTATTTATTACTTTTCTATATGCTTTTTTCTTACCGCTTTTTATAATTTTTGTTTATATTTTTAATGCAATACTGTTAAAAATAAATTAATAATTATAGAATTGTGGAATGCTACCCCATTGCTTTATTATGGGATGTGTGTAAAGATCTCCATCAGATTTCCCAGCATTCAGCTTTATTTAATGTCTTGAGTTCTAGTGTTAGGCAAGAAAACTTTTCCATTTGTTCTTATTATACATATTTCTATTGGCACATTCAATTTTATTGCTTTCTTTTTTAAGCTGTAAAACTACCATTTTAGTATAGGATAGTACTTCTAGTTCCTTGATCATTTTGTGATTAGATTTCAGATCAGATATCTGATTTCAAAAGTGTGTTGCTTTGAATTAAATTGTGTCATTTGTCGAGTCCTTAGTGCTTTCTGAACTTGGTTGTTTTCTTGCAGACATTTCATCACTAAACTAGGTAACATTATCAGGGTTTGCTCTCATTTTATATATCTGGTTTGCCCTGTCAGTGCTGATGGGACTGGTCTTGATAATTTTTTATTAGGCTGTTATGTCATATTTTCTCATTCTAGGTTTACTCATCCAAGAGTTGAATATATTAATTCTATGTCAAAAAAGTGTCTGGCAATGGATGAGGATAATGAAACATCCTTACGTCTTATAGCTAAATGTGAATGGGATTTAAGAAAACATGCAAAAATAAGTGAATCATCTAAAAAGGATCCTGAAGTAGATCTTCACAATTTAAAAAGTATGCAGTTTTTGGAATAAGATTTCTCTTTCATTATCCTCTGCAGTGGATCAGTTTATACTACATTGAACTACTGTAGAATTCTGGTTCATTGAATATTCTTAAATACTGAACTATTGATAACATCAATTTATTGAGAATTTATTAAGAATGAATAGAAAATGTAATATATTGTACAGAGACATAAGAATCCTTGATTCACTTAACTGGGCCTATTCCTTCTTATATTTATTTGCACATTATTGGATATCTCTACATCTTGTATACAGTACTTGTTCCAGTCTTTCAACAATACACCTTTCAACTATATTCTTCTCGTATTTTGTGAGAACAATCATTATTGGCCATCTTCAGGTGACCAAATGGCAGTTCACAGTTAGTCAACTGTCATTCTCTGTTACTTGGTTTTCTTCCCTATGGAAAGTATTATGAGTTTTGTCCCCATAGTAAGAGTCCCTCATCTCAGATATATATCCTAATATCAGAGAATTCCATTTAGAACATTATAGGTTGTCTGAGTGCTGTTGGGAAAAACTCATAATACCATCCATAGGGAAGAAAGCCAAGTAACAGACAATGACAGTTGATTAACTGAATTGCCATTTGGTCACCTGAAGATGGCCAATAATCTTACTCAATATGATAATATATATATGGTATTGTCCTTTAGAATGTTGTGCTTTTGGAATTGGAAAGTTTTTGCTTTAGAGCAGGCATGTCAAACTTGCAACGTCACGTGACGTTGAACAACATATCGGGCTGGTTTTGCCATTGTTGGCAATGGGGTGGGCACGGCTTCCATGTGATGCGTCCGGCCCATGGGCCAGCAGTTTGACACCCCTGCTTTAGAGCAGGGCTTTTCAACCTTTTCACCCATTGTACCACTTTTAGGATAAGGCAACATCCGAGTACCACCACTCACCCAGCAAGTGTCCAAAACTTGACTCCCCCCAAAAAAGGAAAAAAATGATAAAGTACAGGTAGTCCTCGACTTATAACAATTCACTTAGTGACTGTTCGAAGTTACAATGGCACTGAAAAAAGTGACTTATGACCATTTTTCACACGTATGACTTGCAGCATCCCTAGGGTCATGTGATTTAGGGTCATGTGATTTACATTTGGATGCTTATGACATTCACAGTGTCCCAAGGTCATGTGATCACCTTTTGCAACTTTTTGACAAACAAAGTCAACGGCAGGGGGGCAGCTCATCACTCAGGTTGCAGGATGCCTATGTAAGGGGAATCCATGGGTCTCTGGTGGAGGGGGGTGGGACTGGGGTAGGTGCCCTCCTTCCCTCCCTCTCTTCCATTGTCCCTTCTTTCCTTCCTTCCTTCCTTCCTTCCCTTCTTTATCCCTTCCTCCTTCCCTCCCTCCCTTCCATTGTCCCTCCCTCCCTCAGGTTGCAGAGTACCTATGGGGGTGGGAAATCTCTCTGTTGGAGGGGGGTGGGACTGGGGTGGGTGCCCTCCTTCCATCCCTCTCTCCCATTGTCCATTCCTTCCTTTCTTCCCTCCTTTGTCCCTTCCCCTCCCTCCTTTCCATTGTCCATCCCTCCCTCCCTCAGCTTGCAGGGTGCCTGTGGGGGGGATCCCATTGTCCCTTCCTTCCTTCCCCCTTTGTCCCTTCCTCCTTCCCTCCCTCCATCACTCAGTTTTAATTTCTTCTATGGTGGTTCCTTTGTTGAATCACTTTCCTTTTGCGGTCTTGCTCAGTGCAGCCGGGAGCCTGGCACAGCTGCCGTTCTTCCGCCGGGGGAGAAGCGCAGGGGAGCAGGGAAAGAGCCGTGGCTGCCGGACTCCCTCTGGTGTGTTGCACACGGCCGCAGCCGGAGAAAAGCAGCGAGCGGGAAAGCGGCTCATTCATTGCTGCAGCCAGCCCCGAGGAAGAGCCGGCACAACCCCCAGGCGAATCCCGCCTGGCTACATTCTTTGTGGCTGAAAGAAGGGCTTTGATCCTGCTTCCCCTTCGCTCCGGCCGGGTCCATGAATGCCAGATTCAAGAAAACTGCCTGCAATCTGCCTGGCCTCCCCTCTGGCCCCAGGCAGTACCTCTGCCTCGCACACACACGCGATCGGCCTCCCCGTCGCTGCCACTGCCCGCAATCTGCCCGGCCTCCCCTCTGGCCCCGGGCAGCACCTCTGCCTTGTGCACACACGCGATCGGCCTCCCTGTCGCCGCTGCCTGCAATCTGCCCGGCCTCTCCTCTGGCCCCAGGCAGCACCTCTGCCTCGTGCACACACGTGCGCGATCAGCCTCTGCGCTGCCAGCACCTGAAATCTACCTGGACTTCCCTCCGCCTGCTTTGCGCAGCTCCTCCTGGGCCCCCCGTGCCCGCCGTTAACCCTCCCACCACCATGCAGGATAAGGTTGGTGCCCCCGCCCCTGCCCAGATGCCCTCGCCTCCCCCAAGCATTTTTTTACTCACCTGCTTTCAGCTGCACTCCCTTTCTCCTTTTGTTTCTCTGTCTTCGCCACATGTTTGTGGGTAAAAAAGAAAAAAAAAGTTCCATGAGACTTTCTAACTTCTCACGAAGTTAGAAAGTCTCATGGAACTTTTTTTTGTCTCACAAACACATGAAGGCCGAGAAGGAAAAATGGAATGTTGCTGAAAGCAGGTGAGTAAAAAAACTCTTGGGGGAGGTGAGGGCATCTGGGTGGGGACGGGGGGATCCAGGCAATGCACCGCGCAGCTCCAGCGGAATCTCCACTGAAGACTGCGTGAGGCTGCCTGCCACCCCCAAGGCCACCCCCAAGGCCGCCGCCAATCAGCTGGAGCTGCGCGCTTTGATCCTGGGTTCTCAGTAGGACCCAGGCAACGTGCAGTTCCAGCTGACTTTGCCACAAGCCTGTGCGGCGCTGCTGCGCTTCACCTCATCCACTTTTACGCTTTTTTTCTTTTTTTTTTACATTTTTTTTCAACCCGTCCTACGCGTACCACCAGCCAGGTGCTCGCATACCACCAGTGGTATGTGTACCACCGGTCGAAAAGCCCTGCTTTGGAAGAATGCCTGTTCATTTTTTTTTCTGCTGTTGAATCTGGAGTACAGATGGATATAAATCATTTTTGTTCGTAGCTAAAATCAACGAGTTGGGAGTGTTCCTTTCAGATTCAAAAGTTTAGCCTGACTTTCTGGCAGGAAGAAATGGAGTCAACTTTTGTTGGGTCCATTATTTGATGACCAGAAAGAGCTCACAGTAAACCTTGTGCCTAGTTTCACTGCTTTTCTTCTGATCAATGGGAAATCTCAGATTGTCAAGTGTTGAATATATAGTATTATTACTGTCTTCCATGATGTAGTAGATTATATATTTTTGTAGATCAATTTACCATTTTAACTATTACTTCCTAAAGGTATTTATGAAATGAAAGATAATCCTAAGAAGTGGAAATCAAAATTCCCTTTCCCCCAGTTTTTCCTATTACAAAAGAAATGCTTATTTCAGGTAAGGAAAATAAATAAAAATCTGGTATTGTGCTTGCTTTCTATATGAAAAAATGTTTTAAGCAATTGTGCAATTTCTACAGAAATATATTTTATTTCATGATATTGAAAACAGTCAATGGCTGTAAAATGAACATAATTTTAAAGCATTTTCCACAATTTTGTCCCATTGTATTCCTAAGACAACAAATTGGCTGCTGGTTACCGGTCTTAACATATTTTTTGGCGAATCAAGCTTGGTTTCTCATTTAGCTAAAATGTTTGTGGAACCGTGCAAACTCCATAGACAAGGAAAATTTAATTTAAAGATACAAACCGGTGAGGGAGCAAAGATACAAGAAAGCAAATAAGAGAGCCCATTATTTTTAGCATGGCATTGGAATTTAGGCTCATTCTTACAAATACCAGCAGGAAAAAATGTTCAGATATTACTTTGTGTGAAGTATGTGATTATAGTTTATTTTTCAAGAAGTCTTTAACTGTATGTTACCTGTCTATAAAAAAAAGATACACCTTTACAATTTTCTTTCAGGTGTTTCATTGTGTGGCAATTTTGCTATCATTAGTAAAGGTATATAGATCCATTTTCTCTTTGTCACACATAAATGCTTTTATTTTCTAAAACAAACACCACTGTTAACAGTGTTAAAAGTTATAAAATAATATACTGTTCATGTGTTTCACTAATACTATAAATAATGGAAATATAGCATACAGAAATATATTTATATCTATCTATATATAGAATAGAGTGCTTAGATAGATATTAGAGGTTTAAAAATTCCTAAAATTGATGTGTGCTCCAGATGTGGCTGAATTAGAACTTTCAACAGCTCCAACTCAGTGTGGCTAATAGTGAAAGTTTCTGGGAATTGTAGTTCAGGCTTTAGCAAACCACATATTTTTCTTCTAGTTTAAAGCATTATGTTTATATCATTTTTTTTCCATAGAACACCCTGTCAGAAGATAGAAATACACTGAAAGAGACAACAACGGATAAAGGTAGATTATATCCAATTGTGCTTGGTGTATTTCATTTCATTTTTACTGTACCTGAATCTAGAATTAGTTTTTAATATTGGTTGAATAAAAATACTAGCAAACATCAAATATTTAAATTTTATTTTCAATATATATATGCAGATGTGGATATTATTTCATAGTAAATCACTTAGGCAAAAATTCAACACATATTTATTAGGAACATTTAAATAAATTGTGTCAATAGATGGCAGCACCACCTGGCTAACTTTTTCTGGATTGGAAAAATAAAAAGGTTGGATCTAGTTAAAACTTGCATGGGAGACCTTTAGGGAATATCAGAACAATAAGAAATTAGGGGGAAATGTGCTGAAGAAGGTAATAACAAATCATTTATACATTGTTATTAAGAAAACTGTCCATTGTTCAATTTGAAGATGATTTTATTAATTATCTTACTGTTGGAAAGTAGTTTGGTTAGTTATTGTACTTTTCTTAGAGTACTAGTACACTTAAGCCAGAGGTCCCCAACCTTTTGGGCACCAGGGACCGGTGCCACGGAGATAGATTTTTCTGCAGACCAGAGGGGGTATGGTTTTGAATACTGCCTGCATTCCAAGGATGGAGCTTTGCTTGTTTGTGTGGCCCACTTGCTGGCATGCTATGGACTGGTACCGGTCCACGAACTGGGGGTTGGGGACCCCTGAGTTAAGCTATATGTTTCTGTTTTGAAGTAATTGAGTTTAAATAAATAATTTAAATTTTACAATATCAATTTTGAATCAAGATTCAAATTCGAAATTATCTAGAGCATATTACATCTGGAGGCCACATCTGGTTCTTTAGCTACCCATGTCTGGCCTGCAGCATCAGCATTGGGCAACAGGTGCCGACGGGGGCAGGACAGGAGTGGTTGGGGCATTGGCAGGAGGCAGGGTGAGCTAGGTGGTGACCCTCCACAACTTTCCAGTTTCTCATGTGGCCTCTTCGGAAAATTAATTGGCTAACCCTGATCTAGAGATTATCTAGAATGAATAAACAGCATTTATTGCTTTCTAGGCCAGTTTTTTTAATACTGGTAATCTATAACTTACACAATTTTATGTGTATTCAGTAATAAATATCCTAGACTGTGAAATGGGATTACTGTATATTTTTATTCATACTCTGATCGATATAGAACCAAATTAATCATGTCTATTTAGCATGTATCTAGCATATGCATAGTGTTTGCTTTACAACTTGTGTTGACATGAATTATACAGTATATTCCTTCTCATGACAACAACGACTATAAATAATGTAATCTTGGAGTCAGTTTGTTCATTTGGCAAAAAGGAATTCAGAGTGAATCCGGATATTTTCAATTTAAAACTGGGTATATTTTTAGAAATTCTCCTCCAGGACACATTCTGTTCCCTCTTTTGGCTTCATGAACTGTATTGATTTTACCAGTTGCTGTTATAGGCAACATCAACATTTTTAATTGATCATCTACTAGGATCAGAAGATCATCTTTCTAATTCTAGTCCCGCCTAGTTGTGATTGCTTAGATATTATAAGAAACTCCATATTTTCATATTCCCGCTCCTCCTCCTCTATCTTAGAAGAATCAGATACAATGATATTAAGTTTGTAACTTAAGTTTGTGACTTTTGCATTTTCAATATTTCTCTATAAATGTGATCTAAAGCTTGGCCTGTTCTCTGTACACTTATTTAAAACTAGGTAAAGAGAACACAATTAAATGAATCCAAAATATATTCTTTTCAATTATTTCATTTATGGAGGAAAATGATCCAAAGCTACATATTTTGTGTGTGACAAGAGTATGAGAACCTCTATAAATATCAGTTCATCGTTAATAGAAGTGGCTGTATTTCTGTGGCTTAATTATCATTTGATTGATGTTCTCAAGTAAATCACAGGAAATAAACTGGTAATTAATTGTTGACATTTGGAATCTTGATAAATAAGAAAACTCGGCAAGTTGATCACCCAAAATCATAGAACATAGAATCATAGGTCTTAAAGGGATCTAACAGGTTTCTAATCCAACTCCCTGCTCAAGGCAGGAGACTTTATACTATCCCAGTCTATTGTCCAGTCTACTTTTGAAAATCACCAAGGATGGAGCACCCACAGATCCAGGAGGCAAGCTATTCCATTGATTAATAGTTCTCACTATCAGAACATTTCTCCTTACTTCTAGGTTGGATCTCTCTTTAACAAACTTCCACCCATTACTTCTTGTCCTCCAGTGTACTGTGGAATAAGTCAATCTGTCACACCTATCCAAGCCTAGACATTCAGGAAAGAAAGACCCTTAACTTCATTTGTAGCAAAATGTATGCTTTTACTGAAGCCAAGTAGTTACAGTGTAGCAAAGCCAGATCTGAGGATTTCCCACGTAACTCAGGTAATTTTCCCTTCTCCCAGACCCTCCCCCATTGGTCATCTTGGTGGTGTCTATTAAATCAGGTATTTTGCTAACATTTCCACATTTTGGCGCCTGTTTGGATGGGCATTTCGCATTCCATTCCCAGACTTGTGTTTTGAATCTTTCAACCATTGTCCTTAGATGGTACCTCTGGTTCCAGTCATCTCTCCTCTCTATCTTCCCATTCCCCTTTCCCACATTTTATGGCAGGCTGTCAGCAAAGCAAAACGAAGCAGGCTGAAGTGGTTTGATGGCAGATCTAACACAATCCATTCTTCTCTATGACAGTTCTTCAAGAACTGGAAGATAGTTACCATGTCTCTCCCAATCCTTCTCTTTAATAGTGAGACATATTTAGCTCCCTCAAACATTCATCATGCAATTTAGCTTTCAGACACACTATCATCTTCATTGCTCTTCTATTTGTACCCTCCATGTTCTCAGTATCTTTTTTGTATTATGATACCTGAACAGTATACTGTATTCCAAGTGTGACCTCACTAGAGCAATATAAAGTGAGATTTTCACTTCTTGTTATCTTGATATTATCCTTCTGTTGATAAATTAGCCTTTTTTGGCAGCTGTAGCACATTTTTGACTCGTACTAATGTAATGGTGCAGTTGGTCAGCAAACTGCAAATCCATCTGTAGTGATACTCTTATCCCACATTTTTTTAATCTTACTAATTAATCTTTAAGGCTGTGGTCTACTTGGACAATGCCTTACTGAAGTCCAAGTACACTATGTACACAGTGACCCACTAATTTAATCACCTTATCAAAGAAAGGAAAAAAGGTTTGATCTGTTTTTAATAATAATAACAATAATAATAATAAAAGGGACCTTGGATGTTATCGAGTCCAACCCCCTGCTCAGGCAGGAAACCCTACACCATTTCGGACAGATGGCTGTCCAGTCTCTTCTTAAAAACTTCCAGTGTTGGAGCATTCACCGCTTCTGGAGGCAGGTTGTTCCATTGGTTAATTGTTCTAACTGTCAGGAAGTTTCTCCTTAGTTCTAGGTTGCTTCTCTCCTTGATTAGTTTCCATCCGTTGCTTCTTGTCCTGCCCTCAGGCACTTTGGAGAATAGCTTGACTCCCTCTTCTTTGTGGCAGCCCCTGAGATATTGGAAAACTGCTATCATGTCCCCCCTCGTCCTTCTCTTTGTTCCGTCCCAGCCTACGTCCGTCCTTGTTATGTCACAAGAACAAACCCCTCTTAAACAGTAGGCTGGGAAAACCAACCTCTTTTTATTTCCAAAACAGTCCTGATAAGTTTTTCTCCAACAGATAATTGGTTACAAAAGCAAACAGAGCAGAAGTTTAAACAAGAAATTCACTGATAAAACAAAACAGACCATGATCCTTGGAAGTTCTTTACAAACGGTTGCCTTCTGCAACTAACACCGCCCACACCTTCCCTTTTTATAAAGCAGTCCCAAGGCATGGCTTCTCAATGCCTTCTCTTCCTCCCCTGGAGTTGCCGTATTGACTGCTGCTGATCTACTCTAGCTAATTGCCTGTGTCTACGAGCATCAATCATGTCCATCAGCTGTGAATCCTCCAAATCCGACTCACTCTCCCCACACAGCTGAGCTTCATCCATAACACGACTGGAGGAGCCAGGCTCTTCATCAGACCGTGAGTCTTATAATTCATCAGAGCCTCCCTCTGACCCTGATGGCCCTCCAAATACCTCCTCCACCTCCTCCTCAGATTCCCCGGACTCAGCTGTTGGGAACACAGGCTGGCACGGAATCATGACACTCTTTGTTAAACTAGACATACCCAATTCCAGCAACCGTTCCTCATATGTTTTAGCCTCCAGTCCCCTAATCATCTTTGTTGCTCTTCTCTGTACTCTTTCTAACATCGTGGTGACCAAAACTGGATGCAGTATTCCAAGTGTGGCCTTACCAAGGCATTGTAAAGTGGTATTAATACTTCACATGATCTTGATTCTATCCCTCTGTTAATGCAGCCCAGCACTGAGTTGGCTTTTTTGGCAGCTGCAGCACACTGCTGGCTCATATTTAACTGATTGTCCACTAGGACTCCGAGATCCCTCTCACAGTTACTACTATTGAGCAAGGTACCCCCTATACTATACCTGTACATTTGGTTTTTCTTGCCTAAATGTAGAACCTTACTTTTTTCACCATTGAATTTCATTTTGTTAGATAGCGCCCAGTGTTCAAGTCTGTCCAGGTCCTCCTGTATCTTAAGCCTGTCTTCTGNAATTTTGTCACTTGGTCAAAGAATGCAATAAGGTTTGTCTGGCATGATCTGTTTTTGACAAACCCATGTTGGCTTTTAGTAGTGATTTTGTTTGCCTCTAGGTGTTCGCTGATTCGTTGTTTGATTATCTTTTCCAGAATCTTCCCAGGTATTGAGGTCAGGCTGATAGGTCTGTAATTTCCTGGATCCATTTTTTTTCTTTTTTGAAGATGGGAACTACATCAGCTCTTTTCCAGTTCTCTGGTAGTTCCCCAGTTTTTAAAAAGCCATGCTGATATCTTGTAATCACATTCATTTTTAGGTACTCACAAATTGGCTATTTGATTATCTATCTGTTCCAGGATTTTTCCAGATTTTGATGTCTAGCTGGTAAAAGATAAAGGTGAAAGAGTCCTGCAGATTTTACTCCTCTAGTCATTGCTGACTATAGGGGGCAGTGCTCATCTCTGTTTCAAGGTCATTGAGCCAGCACTGTTCAAAGACATTTCCCTAGTCATGTGGCCAGCATGATATCACAGAGCGCTGTTAGTTTTGGACAGAAGTGGTACCTATTTAAGTTGGCAGGAACTGGAGCGAGGATAGGATCTCACCCTGTTACATGGCATTCGGGTCTTGAACCTGGGCTGCTGGCTTTCCAGCAACAAACCCAGCATCTTGATCACTGAGCTACCGAATCGCCCTGATATGTAGCCTGTTCACTTATAATTTCCTGGATCTATTTTTTTCTTTTTATAGATTAGTACCACATCAGCTCTTTTCCATTCCTCTAGTATTTTGCCTGTGCTACAGGAGCTTTGAAATATTACATTGAATGGCTCTGAGATTATGCCTACTAACTCCTTAAAAATTATGGGATGTAAACCATCTGGCCCAGGTGATTCGTACAGCGTGGTTAGATATGTTCCTAATATTTCCTTGCCTATTTTGGCTTGAATACCTGTTCTGTCTCTCTCAGTGCTACTTTTGATAGGTTGGATATTTTCTTCCTTTTGTGTTAAAAACAGATGCAAAGTTTGCTTATGAGTCAGCATACCACTGATCTGAAGAGAGTAAGCATCTGGATAGAAAACAGCCTCTGATGGAAGCCTTGAAACTCTCTAACATTGTGAAATATCTTTTGGAGAGATAATTATAGTTACATCAGCAGAATTATCTAGTTTAAATGAGAGGCAAGATAGTAGTCTTGGCAAGAATTGGAGTGAACTTCCCTTGATATGGCACTTCAAAGGTCACAAGATACCTGTGTGTTTCAGAAGTAGGGGCTGAGGCTTATCTCTCTAATTAGGAAACACAGCCTGCTGAATTGCAGTTGGGTCCTCAATTACTGAAAGAGAGTGAAAAAGCTGAAGTAAGAGTTGAAAACAAATTGTATAAGCAGTGTAACATTAAATATTCTTTTCTATATCTGCTGTAAAACTATTTTGTTATAAAACCTTAAAACACATTCATATTCACTTCCTGCAACCAATTCAGTTACACATATTAATGAAAAACCTAAACTTCAGTTGCTAGGGCATAAGAACAATCTTATATTTATCTCTGTTCTGCTAAAAGTTTTAGCTTGGACAATGTTATTAAACAGGATACACAAGATGAGTTATAGGGAGGGGCAGTAGGATAGATCTGGTGGGAGTGCACTCTACTCCACCCAACAACAGCTGTACCTCAAGCCCTGCCTCACTTGCACCACATTAACCATTTGCTCAATCCTACAGTATATGCAAGCTATCTGGTACTCACTTAATGGATCATGATCCTTGCTTACTACAGGGATTGCCATTACTAAGAAATGAGGTCACATGATGTTGCACTTTATAATCCTATCACTTAGTGACAGACCTTTTCCCAATTACCATGGTTAAGCTAGAGCTACAAACTCTAATCTTCTGTGTTATTGTACAAACAACAATTAATGGCCAAGACAGGGAGTAGATATAAACTAGACTTAACCAATTACCATCTAGCTTCCCCTTCCTTATAAGCAACAGTAAATGGGTGAACAAAAGTACAAGTAGTCCTCTATTTATGACCATAATTGAGCCTGGAATTATAATTGTAAGTTATGCTGATGGTTAAGCAAGTCATCATATAGCCAATCCAGTTTTATGACATTTTTGTGGCAGTTATGAGACAAGTGTGGTGGTTCCTAGGTGAACAGCACAGTTGTTAAGCATACAGATTATCCATGGTGGGTGTTTTTGCTGGAAACCAAAAGTAAATGAGTTTCTGGTAAAAAAAAATGTTATAGCTTGAGCCCCCAAAATGGCATCCTGACTCAGCAGGAATTTTTCTCTCCTGCTGACAGAGAGCTGATTTTGCTATTAAGCTGGCTCTTTTGCAGCATGCCAAAGGGGAGTTGCTAGGAATGGTTCAAGAGATTTCTTTGATGACCATAGACCAGGGGTGTCAAACTGCCGGCCATAGGCCGGTTTCATCATACCGAAGCCGCGCCCACCCCATTGCCAGCAATGCAAAAAGAGTCACGATACGTCGCAATACGTCACGTGAAGTGGCGAGTTTGACACCCTTGCCGTAGACCTATCTGAGAAGAGGACCTAGAAAGTAACAATTCTAGGTAGGAATGGTTGCAGAGTTGAATCTCTTCCTTTTTTTTTTTTTTTTTTTTT
>NW_015387587.1:148463-153393 GCF_001527695.2 Protobothrops mucrosquamatus
AGTTCTCGCCTACATCGTCCATATAGGACGACTTGGGAACTCAACTCCTACCCCGGGCAGCTCACCTATCCCCTTATGCCCAGGGGAAAGGTATCAAGCCGTTTGACAGCTGATGCTGGCTGTCAAACCGGCTTTTACGCAAAACAGGCGGGAGGCAGCAAACAGCTGCGACCGACGAAATCGCCTGCCACCGGAAGTCAGTTGAATCTCTTCCATCTTTCCGTTTCCAGGTGTGCTTTTAAGAACACCAGAATATTAACTGCATTTTTTAATATTTTTTGTTCTAATTTTTATTTTCAAATGTTACTCCACTGGTTGAATGATGATTTAATGTAATCCCCTGCTCGATCTTAAAGTGGCTTCTTTTTAATGTTCTTTTTATTATTTTATTAGCTGCCATAAAGCAATTCTGTCTTTTCGCATGAAAACAGCACAGCGGCAATTCTGTGTAATGAAAGAAAACTGTTTTGACTTATCTCAGTATCATACTTTCACTACAGCAATTTTGTATTTTATAAATTTATTAAGAAAACTCTGGTCTTAATTTTTCTTAATTTTTGATGAAAATCTCTTTTTTTGCTGAAAGCTCTTTTCATTGTTTGTGGAACAAAATTTGTGAGGGTGTTATTATGGTGTTTGACTTAATTTATGGTATTATGGCAGGATAGGATTGCAAATTAAAATACGCAAAAATAAGGTAGGAGAATACTTGTCAGCTTTAGATGTATTCAAATCACCAGTTCCTGATGGACTACATCCTAAAGTTCATAAGGAACTAGCAGATGTGATTTCAGAACCATTGAAACATATCTTTCAAAGTTCTTGGAGCACCAGGAAACTACCTGAGAACTGGAAAACAAGTGATGTGGTTCTCACCTTCAAAAAAAGGAAAGAATTCAGGAAATTACAGACCAATCAGCATGACATCAATACTGGAAAGATCTTGGAAAAGATAATCAAGCAACAAATCTGCGAACTCTAGAGACAAGTATAGTTATAATCAGAAGCCAACATGAGTCAAAAACAGCTCATGCCAAACAAGTCTTATTTCATTTTTTGACAAAATGATTAAATTAGTGGACCAGCGAAATGCTGTGGACATAGTATACTTAGATTTCAGTAAAGTGTTTGATAAAGCAAATCTCTTGGCAAGCTAGAAAAATAAGGGATATAAAGCACCATCACCAGATGGGTTTGTAACTGTCTGACAAATTGTATTCAACGTGCTGTCCTCAATGGAACTACATCCACATGGCTGAAAGTAAGCAATGGAGTATCTCAAGGTTCTGTTTTAAGCCCATTACTCTTCAATATCTCTCTTAAGCAATCTAGACAAGGGAATAGAATGGGAACTCATCAAATTTGCAGAGGACACTAAGCTGGCAGGAACAACCAACACCCCAGAAGACAAGCTCAAGATCCAAAAAGATCTTGACAGACTTGAACACTGGGTCCTATCTAACAAAATGAAATTCAGTATAGATAAAAACAAAGTTTTACACTTAGACAAGAAAAGCCAACTGTATAGGTACAGATTTGGTGAAGCTTGTTTAATGCCAGTAACTGTGAGAGGAATCTTATAGTCCTAGTGGACAATCACTTAAACATGAGCCAGCAGTGTGCAGCAGCAGCCAAAAAAGCTAATACAATCTGTTGTATAAACAGAGGCATAAAATCAACATCCTAGTAGTACACCTTATCAATCCTTAGTAAGAACATACCTGCATCCAGTTTTGGTCGCCACATTACAAAAAAGGTTGAGGCTTTGGAAAATGATCCAACAATGTGCAGCAGCAGTCAGAAAAGCTACTGCCATGCAATGGATTTGACACCTAGGCTGCATTAATAGAGGGATAGAATCAAGATTATGTGCAGTTCTGGTACCCCTTTACAAAGTGTTAGTAAGACCATACTTGGAATATTAGATCCAGTTCTGGTCACGATAATGTAAAAAAGATGTTGAAACTCTGGAAAGATGCAGAGAAGAGCAACAAGAATGATTCGGGGGCTAGAGGCTAAACCATACAAAGAATAGTTACAGGAATTGGGTATGTCTAGTCTGATAAAGGATTAGGGGAAACACGATAGCAGTATTCCAATATTTCTACAATGACAATGTGCTCAAACTATTTTCCAAAGCACCAAAAGGCAAGACAAGAAATGATGAAAACTAACCAAGGAGAAAAGCAACCTAGAACTAAGGAATGGCGCTCGCACAAGTGGGGCTGCAAGTGCTGTCACCCGCCACTTGCATGAGTTGGGCTGCATACATGTGCGTGCGTGCCAGCCCACCACTCACAAAGCCCTATTGCAAACAGGTACAGCCTAGAAGTGGGCTACGGGACCCCTGTTCTAGATTTATCTTAAGTAACATTTTATACACTTTAGCAATCGTAGCCATCTCCAGAATATTTCAAGTTCAATTCAGATTTCATGCAAAAACAACGCTTTTTTTATCAGTTTTAAGTCTTTTGAAATGTCTATAATAATTAAACCAATCGCACCTAAATCCCCTAGTTATTAATTATTCTCTTGTTTTTATCGTAAGTCCATCTTCTTCAAATATGCCGATTTAAGTTCTAGTAGCATCTCTCTTCTATGTAATACTTCCTGTGGTGATAACCATAATGGTACCTCAACAGCCAACCTTCTTTTGTACTTCATCCATACATACCCAATTGATTGCCCAATAGAATTAATCTTAAAATCAGGCTTAACCTTTAGCTTATCATACCATAAGTAAGCATGTCACTCAAATCTCAAATCAAAAACTTCAAGTTCTTGA
The DNA here is from genome assembly GCF_001527695.2 of Protobothrops mucrosquamatus. Taxonomy (NCBI): domain Eukaryota; kingdom Metazoa; phylum Chordata; class Lepidosauria; order Squamata; family Viperidae; genus Protobothrops; species Protobothrops mucrosquamatus. The sequence continues at coordinate 151,249 of NW_015387587.1, forward strand.
ATTTTTTAAATGTATTCAATCTTTTAACCATATCAAACAATAGGCTTCATAATACAATCTGAGGTTCAACAAGCCACCTCTTTCTTTGGCATCTTGTAGCAGCTTATATTTAATTTGGGGGGGGGGGGTGTGCCAAATAAATTTGGATATATTTTCTGCTACTATTTCAAAGGAAGCTCTTTGATCAATATCGGTATAGTCTGAAAAAGAAATAACATTTTAAGTAATACATTAAGTAATACATTAAGTAATAAATCTTAATAACAGCAATTTTCCCATTAGTGATAAACCTTTTTTTCTAATCTGAGTAAGTCCAACTTTATCTCATTCCACATTTTAACATAATTATGTTTTTATAACTTAGATATTTTTATTAAGAGTCATCTCCAAGTACTTTATCTTTTTCACAACTTTAAATCCAGTTTTATTTTCTCTAATCTACTTTGTTCAATGTTCTTTGCCCATATTGTCATCTTTTGTTTATTCATTTTCAAACCCACAATTTCTCCACATTTAACATGTTCAAGATTCTCCAGGGATCTTATAAATCAAACCCAAATTATCAGAATAGGCACAAAGTTTATATTTATTTGCTTTATTTTGAAATCCTTTTACTCTATTATTTTGTCCAATGTTTCAGTTTAACAGTTCCAATACCAAGAGATGAATAATAATGAGGATAAAGAGCAACCCTGTCTTGTTCCTTTCTGAATTTCACACAATTTTGTCAGATGTCAATTCACCATAATTTGGGCCTTCTGGCGTTTAAAATGGACTTCGGCTCCTATAAAAAAAACTCAGTCTAAAATCCATCTTTTTTTTTTACAAGAAATTTTATTGATTTTCTATTATTACATTTGATTAGTGCTTAATAAACATCATGTTTTTCTGGGTTAATTTGTTTGCTTAATAATACAAGTTACATTCTTAGTCTCTATCCCTTTTTTTCCAACCACTGATAAAATAAATTCCATGTTTGAAAATATTCTGTATCTTCTTTCTCTTTGATCCTCAGTGTAAGTCTGTCCATTTCAGCACAGTCCAATATCTTCTTGAATATCTCTTTGTCTAGTGGTATTTCTTCATTCTTCCAATGCTGAGCAAATACAATCCTCGCTGCTGTTAATACATGCCGTGTTAAATATACACTTTGCTTATCAATTTTTTTCTGGTATTATACCTAATAAAAAGAGTTCAGGTTTAAAATCTACATGTTTTCCTAGCATCTTTTCTAACCAAGTGTGTATTTTTGCCCAACAATTTTTTTGCTTTAACATAAGTCCACCACAGATGATAATATGTGCCAGATTTTTTATTACATTTCCAACATTTACTAGACATATTTTTAAACATTTTTGCTAATCTAGCAGGTGGTAGATGCCATCTGTAAAACATTTTATATAAGTTTTCTTTATAAGAGGTTGCCATTGTTAATTTATAATTTCTTTCCCAAAGATTTTGCCATTTTTCTAATTCTGTTGTAAGGTCCCAGTCTCTTATTTAAACTTGAGATACCGTATCAATTTAATCAGATAACCCAAGCGGAGACTTCTTGATCAAGCAGCACTATATTTGATCAAATCAAGCAGCTGGGTGGCCAACAATTTGGAAGGCTGGCAGAGTTACATCCAGAAGTGCCACACCTTAGAAAGTTGATAGTATTGCTTTATAAACTTTGTTAGCCAATAAAAATCAGACAACAGAGCCATTACATTATAAAGAAGACTTCAATCATTCCTGCACACTCTCTTATTCCCTCCTTCAGTATATCGCATCCATGTAAATGTTTCCCACGCTTGCATGAGATTTCCCTGGTACAAAAGCCGATTACAAAAAGCAAGAAAGCAACAACGATGCCGCAGAAGTGATGTCCCGGTGCTTGGAGGCTGTGCGAGTCTGGATGGGGAGGAACAGGCTTCGTCTCAACCCGTCCAAGACCGAGTGGCTGTGGTTTCCGGCGTCACGTCATAGCCAGTTGGTTCCATCTCTGGCTATCGGGGGCGAGTCATTAGCCCCCGCGGAGAGGGCTCGCAACCTGGGCGTCCTCCTGGATGCTCGGCTGTCTTTAGACGATCATGTGACGGCTGTGGCCAGGGGGGCTTTTCATCAGGCTCGCCTGATACGCCAGTTGCGCCCCTTTCTGGA
>NW_015387587.1:156057-165082 GCF_001527695.2 Protobothrops mucrosquamatus
CAGCAAGCGGGACTGGCCTAGGGGATTTTATAGGGGTTTTAATTACTTTTAATTGGACACTTTCAAATATTTCGTTTTAATTAAATTTTAATTAGGTGTAATATGTATTTATGTTAGCTTTTTATCATCTGTCAGCCGCCCTGAGTCCGAAAGGAGAAGGGCGGGATATAAATGCAATTAATAATAATAATAATAATAAGAGTTCTTCTCTTTTAAGCTGATCTGTTCAGAGGAATAATAAAAAAACACTTTCATTGCTCGAATTTCAACAAGGGAGCCACAAGGCGACAACATGAAAGACAGTTTGTGTTGTTGGTTAAGCACTAGGCTAGAAACAGGGAGATTGCGAGTTCTAATCCCACTTTAGGCATGCACTTTAGGTCAGTCACTCTGAGCAACTTTAGGTCAGTCACTCCCTCACAACCGAACTCATCTCACAGGGTTGTCGTTGTTGTGGGGAAAATAGGTCGAGGAAAGAGTAGTAGGTTTGAGTTATTTATAAAGGCAGGATAAACATGAATAAACAGAAACTAAGATGTACCTCGCAGAGCGCCCTGCTCCCGCCTCCCTAACCCAACCCTCGCACGGAGTGTCCTTCTCCCGCTGCCCCGACCCAACCCTCGCAGAGCGCCCTGCTCCCGCCATTCTGACCCAACCCTTGCACAGAGCGTCCTGCTACCGCCGCCCTGACCCAATCCTCGCAGAGCACCCTGTTCCCACCGCCCCAACCCAACCCCCGCACACAGCATCCTGCTCCCACTTTCCCGACCCAACCCCCGCACACAGCATCCTGTTCCAGCTGCCCTGATACAACCCTCTCACAGAGCATCCTACCACCGCCCCGACCCAATCCTCGCAGAGTGCCCTGTTCCCGCTACCCCAACCCAACCCTTGCACGGAGCGTCCTGCTCTCACTGCCTCGACCCAACCCTCACACAGAGCATCCTTGGCTGGCTTACGGGGTTTATCACCATTTACAGAGGATGCTATGACCTTCATTCCCGAGATGGTAGAAGTAATTGTTCTTTGGATAACAGGAATCAAAGATGGCAAAACTAAAAGACCTCTAACTGCTAACATAATCAGAAAATATTCACTTCGCCAATCACCAAAGACTCTCCAAACCAGCTTCTGTCCATGGCAGTTGTCCAGGTTTCCGAAAAAGCTGGGTGTATTTCCTCCACACACAGGCAGCAACATTTAAAAAGGAAAGTCATACCCTCTTGTTTTCACAAAACTTTCTTCTGTAGTGTTATTGTAACCAATTAATTTTCTTTATCTTTCTGTATGTGTACTTCTTGCCTCGGGCTAATGGAGGTTCCTGCACAAGCATAGTGTAGAGAAGCAAAACAGAATTATGTTATTCTAAATTGATTTGTAATTATTTCTAATACAGCTTGGAGCATATAAACAAGAGTCCTATAACTTATACATTCCATCTTCTTGCCATGTAGTAGGTCCGACTGAGGCAGTCCAGTTGAGGATGGCAGCTGTTAGATTGGTCCATAAGATAGACAGTTGGGGAATGTTTGCCATGAGAGTTTGGGGTTAGGCCAAATCGGTTGTAATCCACCAAAAGGATACTGAGTTGCTCACCTACAAGAGATGCTCACATCTAAGTCTCCCCAAGATTTTTACCAGAACCTTCTGTTTTTAAACCAGAAGCTTCCCACTATGGAAGTGGTCAGAGTCCACATATTGGATCTATTGGTGGCTTTTCCCAGTGATATTGTGGCTAGTCAGAGCAGTAAAATTTATTTCATGTGCTTTCCAAGGCCATTGTTCCCCCATGCTAGTAACCACATACATATAACAGTTACATTTAGAGTAAAGCAATTCCTTTGGGCCAGATCAATAAAAAATTATTTGATACCGAGGGAATTTCAATTGTGGTTTCCAGTTCATCATAAAAAGAATGAAAAACTCAAAAATGTTTCTGGGACAGTGGTATAATAGTGTCAAGTTGAACCCATATTTGTGTCCAGTTCAATCGATAGCTGGTCCAAATGATGCCGAGAAGTCTGCTGGTCTGGTTATCTCGAAGCACACCGGGTTGCAGGAATCAGCGTTGCACTAAGAAGTACTGACTCCTTTAATCATATTGAATTTTTCCTTCCTTTAGTTGTGTCAGGTTGGGTAGGATGTATAAGCGTATTTTGTGTGAAATGAGTAGGCCTGTTTCCACCCCCATCACTCCACACTTAGTCCATTTAGCTTGATTATAGTCAATAGGTTTAACATGCATCAAAGGAAACTCTGGCACTATCCATAAGTCTCATGTTATTCTTTTCAAGAGGTATAGTCTGTGCGTCCTTCCATATGTCTAGGTTTGAAGTTGTTGGTAGGGCTTTACTGTATTGACAGAAGCATAACAAATGACCCTATCCCCCACTTTGCAAATGGAATACGTAGTCTTGTTATAAACACAACTACCTTTTGTTCCTTTAATTATTGGGCCCATGGTCTGAAGAAGGTGTGGGGGAAACAGCAGCAACAAAGTAAAAAAAATGTAGCAATACACAGTCTATATACTATGAACCCAAGTTCCAGGGTAGTCCAGTACATTGAAGTTTTTCACCTAGTTAGATGGATACAGTTCAACAGGTGAGGCAGGTCGAAATTTCACTTTCAGGGCGTCCAACTGTGGAGCTTGTCACTGGAGAGGGAATGATGGGATTTTTCCATGGACTCATGCCTTGATTCCTTCACTCTCACTGCAGTTGAGGTCAGGAGGACTTGGCATGGTTGGGACCACTCAGGACTGGTACTTATGGGTGACAGTTCTTTTCACCTGAACTCACTCTCCGGGAGAAATAATGGTCAGAGACAGGTGGTAGGGCTACCTGGGCCTGTACTGAGATAAAAGACAAAACCTGCGCCAGATTATGCAAATATGGGTAACATTTTTCTCTTCTTCATTTACATTATTGAACCTTTGTGCAACTCCCATCCATCATTTCAAATAGGACAAGGCAAATTTTCCAGAGTTGAGGCCTGTAAATGGCCTCACTACTAGATGTCACAACTTGTCCAGCCATTGTGTACCATCCACAACATCAGCCAAAAACAAAATACATAACTCTTCCTCCTCTCAACATTCATTTCCTTCGTGTACCTGCCTGTCCCATTTCAGCCTCCCATGTGTGTTCTCTTCTCTCAACTTTATGTGAGTAACTTTTTTCCTTTTACTATTAATCTTTCTTTCCAAATTCCAAAACTATCCACATTCTCTTCTCCTTATTAACAAATTCAGTTAACTACAGGGAGGGAAACCCTTCCCTCCCCCCAGCTTCCACTAACATTCTCTTATCTAACATCCACTAGGTCCTTTTTTCTTCTTTGTTCTGCGGACAGCATAGCTATAATCTCTGCTGCCTCTTCGCCCCCCCTTTCTGGGTATTGTCTGATGTTCCTGTTCAAAACTTCCAAAGTCAATATAAATAACATTGGGAATAGCCGACATCCTTGTCTTGTGCCTTTCTTTATGTTAAAATTCTCTGTGTAATCCCCATTTACAATTAACTTTTGCTGTTTGTTTATGATATATTGCCTTAATTACATTTATAAACTTTTCTCCAAAATCCATGTAGTTTAATTGTTGTATCATAAATTGCCAGCTTACATTATCTAAGTCTTTTTGAGTATCTAAAAAGATTAGTGCCCAGGTGCATTTCATAGTATTCTAATGTATCTAAAATAATCCTTAAGTTGTGTTTTATTTGTCTTTTTGGTAAAAATCCATTTTGATCTGGATGAATAAATTCAGTCAAAATTTTTTTCAATCTCTCTATTATTAAAGCAAAAATTTTGTAATCCACATTCAATAGTGATATTGGTCTATAATTTTTTATCTATAACAAATCTGAGTCTTCTTTTGGTATTAAGGTAATATTTGCTTCCATCCATGTATTTGGTAATTTAGCCTCTGATAGTACCTCATTACAGACTTCCTTCATTGGGAGGCGTAATGTATCTTGAAAGCATTTATAAAATTCTACAGGTAGACCTGGTCCTGGGGTTTATCATTTTTATCATCATTTTGTCCATCAGTTCCATCATTGTTTAGAATGTTTTTAAAGTTTTCTGGATTTTTGGGTAGATTGTATTGTGTTGTTTTTCCAGAGAATTTTTTTCTATATCATATAGTTTTTCATAATATTCTTTAACTATTTTTTTATTGCCTCATTTTGGAATTGCACACCTCCCTTCTCATCTTGCTGTTTATATATCAACTTTTTCCTCTCTTTTTTTCAGTTTATAAGCCAACTATCTTCCCAATTTATTTGCATTTTCAAAAACGTTTTGTTTTGCCCTTTTGATTTGTTGAGCCAATTCTTCTGACTCTATTAGGTTTAATTTATGTTTAATTATCTCCATTTGTTTTTTTAGGGGTTTTCTTTTGTGTATCTCTTTGAAGTTCTAGCTCCAATTTCTTAAACTCTTCCCTTAGTGTTGTACACTGTTGCTTTTTTTTAAATTCTTTTTAGCCATATAAGATATAGCTAATCCTCTGAAATATGCTTTGGCTGTATCCCATACGTTCTGGATTCACCGCAAGAATGCAGATCATTTTTCTCCTGCCGATTTGGAGGGTTTTCCCTGGATCAAATGAGCCAACCACCATCAACAGGGTTCCCACCTTTAATGCTGCCTCTCTGGGGCAACTTTCAGCCCCTTGGGGCTCCCTAGCAGGACGAAATCAGACATGGAAAGCAGAGCTCCACTTTCCCTCAACCGTAGAGCCAGAAATCAACTGGAGGTCCCTGAAATCTATCTTTTTGACTACTTTAAACATAAAATTCATTTTTGTTGAAAAGCAGTATTTCTTAGCTAAAATCCCAAGCATAAAACCCAAGATAACCAATCAAACAAGGAAGTAGAAAGCGGTGGGAAGGAAGAAAAATTCAGATATAAAGTCGGACATCCAGGAAGCATACCCAGGGTCAGTCATAAAAATCTCAGGTGGGTAACATTAATGTTCAAAGTTTGAAAAACAAAGAGGGTGAGCTTGAAGTACCAATACACAAGGACAGGTATGATATAGTTGCCATAACTTAAATTTGGTGGAACTCACAACTGGAATATACTGACAGAAGGATATAAATTGTTTAAAAAGAACAGATCTAACAAAAGAGAAGGTGGTGTTTCATTATATGTAAGAGATCACAATATCTCTACAGAAATGCATACAACAAGATGAAAGCCTCCTAGAATGCATATGGGTCAATATAAAAGAAAAAAAGAATAACATTGCCATAGGTTTATACTACAGGTCACTCAATCAAGCAGACAAAATAGCTGAACTTTTTGCTAACCAGTTAACAAATGTACTGTATGTAGGAAACACACCAAAGTAGTAATGGTAGACTTTAACTACCCTGAATCAACTGGAAGACAAACTTTGCATCAAGTGGGAGGTTGAACAGGTTCCTGACCAACTTAGCTGACGATTTTCTCATCCGAAAGATAGTATAGAGAACTAGAGGGAAAACTATAGTGGACCTGGTTCTTACTAACATTGAAGAAGTGATAGAGGGGGTTGAAGGTGCAGGAACTTTGGGGGAGAGGGATCATATAATATTGGAATTCAATATAATGCAAGCACAAACAATAGAACATAATTAAACCAGTGTCAGATTTTTAAAAAGGTGATTTTAACAAATGTAGAGAGAGTTTGGGAAGGACTCCATGGATGAAAATATTAAAGGGGAAATAACTCAAGAAACTTGGGAAACTCTGAAAAATATGATTATAAAAGTCTAGTCCAGCTCAATACCACTGAAAAAGAAAAACAAGAAATCCAGGAAGAACTCTTGGATAAACTGAAAGACAAAAAGGATAAGTACAAAAAGTGGAAAGAGGGTTACATAAATAAAGCAGAATACCAACAAATATCCCCAACTTGCAAAGATGAAGTCAGGAAAACTAAAGCTCAGAATGAAGTAAGACTTGCAATAAATGTTTTTTAAAAAGTTTATTTCAACACATAAAAAACAACAAAAAAGTCAAGGAAATAATAGGTTCACTAATGAGGGAAGATGGCAAGGAAATAACGGGCAGTAAAGAGAAAGCAGGGCTACTTAATTCGTTCTTTGCATCTGTCTAAAATATAATACGGCCCGATCTACCAAAAACATAATTATAAAAGACAGACTAGAAATAAAAATTTAAATAAACAAGAAAATGATAAGAGAACACCTGTCCTTTCTAGATGAGTTGCATTCCAGAGTTCTGAAAGAGCGAGCAGATGTGATCTTGGAATCATTGAACCCTATCTTTCAAAGATCCTGGAGCATCAGGGAACTGCCAGAAGACTGGAAAAGATCTGATGTAGTTATCATCTTCAAAAAAAAAGCGGGGGGGGGGGGGGACACTAATCCTGGAAACTACAGACCAATCAGCCTAATATCAATATCTGGGAAGATCTGGAAAAGATAATCAAGCAATAGATCTGCTAAGATCTAGAAGCAAGCAAAGTTATATCCATAAGCCAACATGAGTTTGTCAAAAACAGATCATGCCAAACAAATCTTATTTCATTCTTTGACAGAGTGACTAAATTAATGGATCAGTGAAATGCAGTTGACGTAATATACTTAGATTTCAGTAAGGCATTTGAAAAAGTAGACCACAACCTACTTCTTGGTAAGCTAAAAAAATGTGGGATAGTGTCACCATCAGATGGATTTGTAACTGAATGACAAATCACACACAATATGTGATCCTCAGTGGAACTACATCTACATGAAGGGAAGTAAGCAGTGGGGTACACCAAGGTTTCATTTAGGCCAGTACTCTTCAACATCTTCATAAATGATTTAGATGAGGGAATAAAAGGGGAACTCATCAGATTTGCAGACAACACTAAACTGGTAGGAACAGCCAACACTCCAGAAAATAGGTTCAAGATCCAGGAGGAACTTGACAGATTTGAACACTGGGGCCTATCTAACAAAATGAAATTCAATGTACAGAAACATAAGATTTTACACTTAGGCAAAAAAAACCCTAAATGTACAGGTACAAATTAGATGAAACCTGGCTAAATAGCAGTAACTTTGAGAGGAATCTTGGAGCTCTAGTGGACTGTCAGCCGTCCCAACTTGGTCAGTAGAAAAGTCTCTCAGACTCATGATTAGTGAAAGTATACTTTACTAAAGCCAAGTGGTTTCAGTGTAATAATAATAATAAAATTGGAAGGGAACTTAGAGGTAATCTAATCCAACCCCTTGCTCAGGCAGTAAACCCTATACCATTTCAGACAAATGGCTGTCCAGTCTCTTTTTAAAAACTTGGAACATTCATAGCTTCTGCAGGCAGGTTGTTCCACTGATTAATTGTTCTAACTGTCAGGAAATTTCTCCTTAGTTCTAGGTTGCTTTTCTCTTTGGTTAGTTTCCATCCGTTGCTTCTTGTCCTGCCTTCAGGTGCTTTGGAGAATAGCTTGACTCCCTTTTCTATGTGGCCGCCCCTGAGATATTGGAACACTGCTATCATGTCACCCCTCATCCTTCTCTTCATTAAACTAGACATACCCAGTTCCAGCAACCGTTCCTTATATGTTTTAGCCTCCAGTCCCCTAATCATCTTTGTTGCTCTTCTCTGTACTCTTTCTAGAGTCTCAACATCTTTTTTACATTATGGTGACCAAAACTGGATGCAGTATTCCAAGTGTGGCCTTACCAAGGCATTGTAAGGTGGTATTAACACTTCACGTGATCTTGATTCTATCCCTCTGTTAATGCAGCCCAGCATTATGTTGGCTTTTTTCATAGCTGCAGCACACTGCTGGTTCATATTTAAGTGATTGTCCACTGATGACTCCAAGATTCCTCTCACAGTTGCTACTATTGAGCAAGGTACCACCTATACCAGGGGTCACTAACCTTTTTGAATTGGCGGCCCGGTGGGAGAGGGAGGAGCAGGTGCCTTATGCGTGCATGCGCAAATGTGAATGGCCACACGTGCACGTGCATACAAACAGGTTGTGAGCATGCACAGCACGCAAACGGAGCTGCGAGCATGCACGTGAGGCTCTCAGTGATGGCGTCTGTGAGGCTTGTGCCGTCACTGCCAGGCTTGTGGCGAAGCTACCACTAGCGTGAGGATTGTGCCCTGGCGCGAACCTCATACCATCACCCCTGCGTAAGGATCATGCTGTGGTCCACCTGCCACTTTCAGCACTGCCACCACCCCCACAAGGTTTGTGGCAATGCCACCACCTGTGTGTAGCGTGCTGCTGCCCACCTGCTGCTCACAGCACTGCTGCCCCCTGCACAAGGTTCGTGGCAATACTGCTGCCCACACAATACTAGCGGCGCTGCCACTACCCACATAACACTCATGGGAACGGTGGCATGAGGGAGGTACTCACATGGGCCAGTGGCCATGTTAGAGAACTTTAATTTCTCTGTTGGTGAAAAATAAATCAGAAACTCTCACAGTTGACTGCATTTAGCTGATTCAAATAACTTCTTTATATTCATATAAAAATATTTACAATACCATACATTCTTCTTTACAACAAAATAGCTTAAATGAAGACTTCTTACAGCAGAGACAGACCAGAGACTGAAACTGAAACCCAGCTTCTAACTCAATACCTCTTTGCACAGACTCAGTAGCACTTTCTTCACATTGGCTGACTGAATTACCACATGACTCTTCCTGCTCATGAATATTCCAATACTCCTCCCTTCATGACAGGAAGAGACATCAGACCTATTGACTTAATACATTTTCCATAGTGAATACCACCCAATGGTTTAGTCATCATGTCTGCCAAATTATCCTCAGAAGAACAATGATGTAAACTAATCAATTTTATTTTTACAGCTTCCCTGACATTACAATACTTAATGTCTACATGTTTACTTCTGTTCTTCACCCTGTCACCAGTTGCCATTTTTATACAGGCAGCATTGTCTTCAAATACCTTTACAGATTCTTTTACATTAATATTTAAATCTTGCAACAACTGTACATACCATGTTACTTCAGAACACAATTCAGATAAAGCAATAAA
>NW_015387587.1:165913-172212 GCF_001527695.2 Protobothrops mucrosquamatus
ACATCCAAATCTTCCATAATACCTAACAAAAATATCTGCGGTGTAAACTTTATCTTTTTCTTAAAAACATTTTGAATATTCCACCAAATTTTAATCCAAAATGCTTTTATTTCCCTACATGTCCACCAAATATGAAAATAAGTTGCATCTAAATTTCCACATCTCCAACACTTGGGTTGTAAATTAGGATACATGCACGGCAATTTTTGAGGATCCAAATGCCACCTATAAAACATTTTATAAAAATTTTCTCTTAAATTTTGAGCTTGAGTAAATTTCACATTTCTAACTCAAATTGTTTCCCATGTATCCAATGAAATTGGTTCTTGAATATTTTGAGCCCATTTTTGTGGGAATAATGTCCTTATAGCCCATGTGTAGGCCGCCATGTGGCTGCACCACATGGATGGAAAAAGGAACAAAGAAGAAATATGAGCCCCTCTTGCAAACCCCCCCTTTTACCCATATGTTAATATGTATCCACCCTTTCTTGCCTTCTGTAACCACCCATTTTATACTAACACAATAAAAGAGGGTCTCGGAGTCAGCTCTGGGCGACTCATCCCAGACATGCTCTAGGCTCTTATCACGAGAAGTCCTTGTGTCGTGTCGTTAACTTGCGGCCTTCATGAGAAGCCCACCAGACATCAGCAACTGGTGACCCCGACGTGATTGTCTCAAAGACGATACGTCCTTGGACCTCTCATTCTCATCGCCTGGAAGAGGCTTGTGCACACGATATCGTCTGAAACAAGACGAATATCTTCTCGTGAGTATGGGAGGAGGGTTTTCTAAATTGCAAGCAGCGCACTTGCAAGAACTTAGAGAACTAACCAAGTCCTTAATTATTATATTAAAAAACAATGGAAAATTACTCCCTATTTTGGCAAAATCTGACCTTATTGAATTATTGTCCTATATTTGGAAACAATGTCCGGCATATCCGGAAAGGGGCTCGCTCAAAGTGACTACATGGAAAAAATTGGGTACCTATTTCCATGAGAGTCCAAGAGCCCCTGCAAAAATTCTGTCCACGTGGCGCATAGTCCTTGAATGCCTCATTTTACACGAAAAAGGACTCGCAGATGCCACTTTGCCACCCGGAGAGTTGTCAGGACCTCCGCCTTATCAAAAAATGACAAAAAGATCCATCAGAGGCCTTTCCTGTCGGTTCTCTTTGTTCCTCGGCTACCCCACTTGTATTACAGTCTGCTTCGGCTTCTCCTATCCCTCCTACTGCAACTTCCCCCCTTCCCCCCCTTTTTCTATTGCTACTTCCTCCCCCACTCCTATGGGTATTGTGGCTGCTGCTATGTCTCAAGCCCGGAGTCAGGGACTCTTGGATCCTGATGAACTTGCCCAATGCTCTGCTTTTCCTGTTAATTTTGTTCCCAATGCAACTGGCACTGCCCTGGTGCCTCAGTTTGAACCACTTCCTTTGAAAACCATAAGAGATCTAAAAACTGCTGTTTCTATGTACGGCATTCAAGCTCCGTATGTAAAAGGACTATTTAATGCCCTCGCAGGGTCCTTTATCATGACTCCACAAGATTGGAGAGACATTCTGAAGATGCTTTTAACTGGCCCTCAGTATGTTGTGTGGGAGTCTGACTTTCGCTGTGAAGCTCAGTCCGCTGCTCAACTTGCGGGCGTGGCTGCCATCACGCCAGATCATATCTCAGGCTCCGGCGCTTTTGCTACAGTTGTAGCGCAGATGCAATCTCCACAAGCGGTCTTTCCGCTTGTTAGTCTTGCCGCTCTCAGAGCCCTTGACAAAGCAGATGATTCAAATGGCATACCCTCTGCCTCATTTTCAAAAATCCACCAAGGTCCTAACCAACCTTTTTCTGATTTTATAGATGATTTACAAAAGGCTATAGATAGACAAATTACTAATGCCACTGCTCGCGCAGAATTACTTTTAAAACTTGCTTATGAAAATGCTAATGCTGATTGCCAACGTATTTTACAACCTCTTGCTGCTAAAACAGATGCCACCCTCGCTGATTTTTTGAAAGCTTGTCGCATAGTAGGAACTAGTGCTTTCTCAATGGATGCCCTTGCCACAGCCATACAGTAAGGCGGGCGTCCCTCTGGAAACTGTTTTAACTGTGGAAAACCTGGTCATTTCAAAGCTCAATGCCGTGCTCCGGGTGGGGGAGCATCGCGCCAAAATAATAATTCCGGCATGAAACCAAAAACAGTTTGTCCAAAATGCAAGAAGGGTTTTCATTGGGCTAATCAATGTCGATCTGGCTCTATTCGATCCGCCCAGTTGGAAAACTAATTACGGGGCCCACAGCCAGTCCCGCCTCAAAGGCTGTGCGACAACCGCTGCCATTTCCTGCTTCTTTTCTGGCTTCAGTCTTTCTTATCGCTGACGTCTCTCTTGACGCGGATTTTCCTAACACGCCCTATTCTATCTCCACCTCCTTGTTGCAACCCCTCCCCTCTTCCACATCCGCTCTTGTTATGCCTCATGAGTCATTCACCGTACGGGATGGTTTTTTCCCTCCTGCGCTTTTAGTATGCTCTGCTACTGTCACAACTGACATTGAATTTATCCCAAACTGCCCAATTTCAATACAAAAAGGGGAAGTAATTGGTAAACTATTAGTTCTCCCCCCTGTGGAGCCATTGCCAGCTCCCACTGAATTATTGGCTATAACAAAAACAATGCAAAATAGCCGCCCAGCCATGGAGTTCCATATTAAAGGTCTCAGTTTTTCTGGTATTCTAGATACCGGCGCTGATGTGTCAGTAATCCGGACCGCTGAATGGCCTGCACAATGGCCACTTGAGCTGGCTCCAGCAGTCAGAGGGGTGGGCGGAACTCAAGCTGCACAAATCAGCAAAGATTGGCTATCTGTGACTTCTCCACAGACATCTGCAGTTGCGCACATCAAACCAGTCATCCTCCCCCTTCATATCAACTTGTGGGGGCGTGATCTCATGCACCAATTTGGTGCCAAACTAAGTTTGGAATAATGTTTCTTTCTATTCCTCTCTACTTTTCTCTTAAATCTGATATTCCAGTATGGATTGACCAGTGGCCTCTTACCTCTGAAAAACTTTCCGCTCTACACTCTCTTGTGTCTGAACAACTTGCCTTACAACATATTGAACCTTCTTTGAGTCCTTACAACACTCCAGTTTTTGTGATAAAAAAGAAATCTGGTAACTGGCGCTTTTTACACAATCTTCGCCTCATAAATGCCATAATTCGACCTATGGGGGCGCTACAATGCGGCCTCCCAAATCCTAACCTCATTCCAAAGAACCATGACCTCATGATTATAGACCTCAAAGATTGTTTCTTTTCCATACCACTGCATCCCGATGATATGCCTTTGTTTGCCTTTACTGTGCCTGAAATAAATATGCAAAAGCCCACTTCTCGCTATCAATGGCGTGTCCTTCCTCAAGGCATGCTAAATAGCCCCACCATGTGTCAGCTATATGTAAATACAATTCTGGAACCCTATCGCAAACTGTTTCCTCATTTTCTTGTCTATCATTACATGGATGACATTCTCATCGCTGTGCCAGGGCACTGTCAGTACCACTTTACCCACACTCACCTGCCTACTTTCACAAGGGGGTCTCAAAATAGCTCCTGAAAAAATACAACACAAGGAGCCATTTTTGTACCTTGGTCACAAGCTGCTTTCTTCCCATGCAGCACCAACATTTCCATCTTTACATTTACCTCACAAAACTACTTTAGTGAAGCTTCAACAATATCTAGGAACTATCAATTGGATTCGTCCATATTTTGGCATCACTACAACCCAATTGACACCTTTATTTTCTGCCCTGGCACAGGGCAAATCTCCCTCTGATCCTATTGCTTTCACATCAACACAGATTGAGGCCTTTTCCCAAATAGAACAAGCCATGCATGCTCAATGGGTGGACCGCTGTGTCCCCAATGAGCCTCTTTCACTCATAATCATTAACACTCTGCACCTTCCAACAGCAGCTATTGCCCAAAACTCAGGCTCTGTGCGCATCCTGGAATGGCTACATTTACCACACACCCCTAGAAACACCATTAATCAAAAACCTTCTCAATTCGCATCTCTCATTACTAAAGGGAGACTCAGATCCAAAACCTTGGCTGGAACTGAGCCTCTCACGCTCTACATTCCCTGTGCCTTGTCTACATGGGAAGTCATGTATGCTAATTCTGAACGTCTTCAGTTTGCACTCACTGAATGGCCTGGGGTCATCTCCTGCCACCTTCCGCCAGACCCCTGTCTTCAGCTCCTTAGACAAATCCCGGTGGAATGGGACACACAACAAAAACCAGGACCCATTTCTCAGGCTATCACTGTTTTCGCAGATGGTAGTAAAACTCAAGGTGCCTGTGCATGGTACCTCAACAATCAATGGCACACAAAGACCACCCCATCTCAAACCTCTGCTCAACGCTCTGAATTGGCTGCGGCCATTCTCGCCTTTCAACAGTTTCCTACAGAACCTTTTAACCTAATCCTTGACAGTCTATATGTCACCCAAGTAGTAAAAACTATTTTTCAATCTTACTTGTCCCCTTCTCTTGACCCTGATCTCACTTCTCTCTTTACAACCTTGCAATCTCTCATTCATAAATGCACACATCCTTATTTTGTTACACACATACGGAGCCATCAACCTTTTCCTGGCTTTCTCCAGGACGGGAACAATGTAGCAGACGCTGCGGCCTCTGTTTCCTCTCTTTTGACACTTTCACCTGTTTCTCCATGGGACAGTCACTCTTATTTTCATCAAAACAAAAAAGCGCTCATTAAACAATTTGGCATTTCCGCATCAGAAGCCACTGCTATTGTTCAGCAATGCTCCGCTTGCAGCAAACAGGCTCACTCCCTGCCTATGGGAGTGAACCCTAGAGGTACTGAATACTGCCAAATTTGGCAAATGGATGTCACTCAATACCATCCTTTGCCCCATGGAAATACCTCCATGTTTCAATCGATACCTACTCAGGTTTCATCATGGCAACCCCTCAAAGGGGCAAAGCCACAAAACATGTAATCAGTCATTGTATTCGGACTTTTGCAACGTTGGGATGCCTAAAAGAACTCAAAACAGACAATGGCCCAGCTTACATTAGCTCAGCTTTTGCTAGCTTCTGTAATAAATGGTCCATCACCCATAAATTTGGAATTCCCTATAATTCCCAGGGTCAAGCCTTGGTGGAGCACGCCAATCAAACCTTAAAACATGCCTTGGATAGATACAATCAGACACAAGGGAAAATTCCCCCTAGCCTCCCAGCTTTGCAAAACAGACTTAACCTGTGTTTATACATCATCAACT
This sequence comes from Protobothrops mucrosquamatus, assembly GCF_001527695.2. NCBI lineage: Eukaryota > Metazoa > Chordata > Lepidosauria > Squamata > Viperidae > Protobothrops > Protobothrops mucrosquamatus. Next base: position 171,236 of record NW_015387587.1, read on the forward strand.
TCCTGAACCTGACTGGCACCCCACCCATCTCTGCAGCAACTCGTCATTTCTCCGCTTCTCTGGCTGCAGCGACATCCAGACCGCTGGTGTACTTCAAACGACTTCCTGACCCCACTTGGAAAGGTCCTGCTGAACTCATCACCTGGGGATGGGGTTACGCCGCCATCCAAACTAACGGTGAGACTTTGTGGGTCCCTGGTCGACACATCCGTCCCTACCATTCAAAAACTAAAACAGAGGAATCATCATCATCACCACCAGTTTCCAAACCAACCTAGTTTTTGATAATCATCTAGTTTTCGATAATCATGTTTTCATTTTTTATGTCATTTTTTATTGTGTGTTCCCTTTTTATGTATTATTTTTCTTATCCCCTCATTCGTTGGGATAGTAATCTTTTTCTTAAAGATATTGATGATAGTGCTCGTTTTACTCAATCCACTGATTGTTGGCTTTGTATGCGACTTCCTGGAGACTCCAGAGGGGGCATTCCTTTCACTTCTTTACCTTTTAATTCAAGTAGGCTTAGTGAATCTTTGGATTTAGCCTCATATCCTAAACTAAATGCTATCTTTCGTGTTCCTATCCATACGCCTACCAGCGCATTTTGTTGTTTCAATCGCACTTCTAACGGTTTAAGTCTGGGTGACTATCCATTGTGTAACACAACCCTTTTAATGCCAAAAAATTGTGACAATGCTACCAAATCCCAGGGAGGCAACGGGTCCGGCATAACGGTAGTTCAAAATCAGCTGTGTGCAGGATTTGAAGCCTTTTATTTTTTCCATATAAAATTTTTTATTATTTTCATCGTAAAAAAAAAACATCACAAATATTACACAATACTATATAACAAGAAAAAAAAAACCCCCACCCGGACTTCCCGAACCTAATCCCAGGATAACATTCAAATATAAGTAAGCAAGAATTAATATCTCTAACTCCACAAAGTATATCATTCCACATGAGTCCACCAC
>NW_015387587.1:174541-178033 GCF_001527695.2 Protobothrops mucrosquamatus
ATGGAAAAAGGAACAAAGAAGAAATATGAGCCCCTCTTGCAAACCCCCCTTTTACCCATATGTTAATATGTATCCACCCATTCTTGCCTTCTGTAACCACCCATTTTATACTAACACAATAAAAGAGGGTCTCGGAGTCAGCTCTGGGCGACTCATCCCAGACATGCTCTAGGCTCTTATCACGAGAAGTCCTTGTGTCGTGTCGTTAATTTGCGGCCTTCATGAGAAGCCCACCAGACATCAGCACATTTTATCATACAATCTTTAACCAATTCCGTTTCCGAATCCAATTCTATCAAAGCATCATAAATTCTCTTTATATGGGCTCGCGATTGATCTTTAATCTGTTTAATCAAGTTTACCTCCTGCAAAGTAATACCAACTTTTTGATCCAACTCCACCTCATTAACAATTGATTATAATAATACCAAGAATATACAATATTTTCTTGTTTCAAATCCACTAAAGATTTAATTTGCCAATCTTGTCCTACCAAACTAAGTAATTACTTATAGGAAATTTTATCGAAGTTAACTCCTCTAGATACCCCCTCTATCGCCCAAATGAGAATTTTATAATTTAATCTATAATAATATTTCTTCCAAACTCTTAATAAAGCACTTCTTAAAATGTAAGCTTTAAAAACTTGATCTACTTTTTTTATCATAAATTAAATATGCATGCCAACCAAATAATAAATCCCATCCCTCAAGGGAAAGTATATTTCTATTTGTTAAGTTAAGCCAATCACTAATCAATGTTAAAGCCACCGCATCATAATACAATTTTAAATTCGGCGCCTTAAGTCCTCCTCTTTCCTGTGCATCTTGTATAATCTTGAACTTAACACTTGGCTTCTTGCCCGCCCATATAAACTTATTAATCTCCTTTTGCCAATCCTCCAAATTAGCATCTTTTTTCAAAATAGGTATCATTTGAAACAAAAAAAGAAACTTTGGAAGAATATTCATTTTTACTGCTGAAATTCTCCCCAGCAGAGATAATTGTAATTTTTTCCAATCATTTAAATACTTTTGCACTTTTACCCATAATGTCTCATAATTATTTTTATACAACTTAACATTAGAAGCTGTAATGTAAACTCCCAAATATTTTACCTTTTTCACTATTTCAAAACCTGTCAACTTAACTAAGATATCTTTATCCCTCATAGACATATTTTTCAGTAATATTTTAGTCTTATTACTATTTACCTTAAAACCAGAAACTGTCGCATATTGTGCAATAATTTCAACCAGGTCAATTACCGAATCTGTTGGCTGGGTTAATGTCAACACCAAGTCATCAGCAAAAGCTCTTAACCTATAGTCATTCTTATTCACATTTATTCTCTTTATTGTAGATGACTCACGAATTTTAATTAATAAAATCTCCATTGTTAAAACAAATAACAACGGGGATAATGGACATCCCTGCCTTGTTCCTTTTCCAATTTTAAATGCCTCTGTTAACCCCCCATTAACTATGACCTGTGCTGATTGTTGTTGATAAATAGCCTTAAGAGCAGGCAAAAAGTTTTCCCCAAAATTCATTTTCTCTATAACTTGTAACAAAAAACCCCAATCTAATTGATCAAATGCTTTTTCAGCATCCAAAAATATAAAAGCTGCAGGGATTTGATTATTCTTATCCAAATACTCAATTAAATTAATAATTTGTCTTACATTGTACTTCATATATCTTCCAGTTATAAATCCAGATTGATCTCTATGAATCAATTGCCTCAGCACTTGCATTAATCTATTTGCCAATACTTTTGAAAAAATCTTATAATCTGTATTCAATAAAGATATAGGTCTATAATTCTTAGGTTGAGTCAAATCCTGAGCCTCCTTTGGAATCAACGATATAAAAGCAGTTCTCCAAGATGGAGGTACCTATGCAACAAAATACGGGGGTAGAAATCTAATAAAATCTAATAAACTCTAATAAAATCAAAATCAAAATCAAATTAAACAATTCCTTTAATGGTTCTATCATTTCATCAGATAACGTCTTGTAATAAATTGCTGTTAATCCATCTGTACCAGGAGCCTTACCAACTTTTAATTGCTTAATTGCCCCCCTAATTTCCTCAGAAGTTATTAAACAATTCATCTCTTCCCTTTGATTATTTGACAATGTAGGAAAATGGGCCTGCTGTAAATAATTCTCTATTTCTACAAATTATATATTTTCAGAAGCATATAACAGAATAAAAATCCAAAAAGCTCCTTTTAATCAAATTTTGTTGAAATGTGACTTTACCATTGTAATCTATTTTCTCTATAATTCTTGACTTCTGCTTCTTTCGTAGTTGGTAAGCCAACCACCTTCCAGGTTTATTTGCATTACAAAATGTATTATATTTCATATAACGCAAATTAGTTGCAGTCTGATCCGCCATTAACATATTAAATTGCTCCCTAAGCATAGTTATGGATACTTTTAAATTATTATCCAATGGATTTAAAATAAAAGCCTTTTATTTTAATGTAATTTCTTCTTCTAATTCTTTTCGTTTTTGCATCTGTTTACGCCTATAAGCATTATTCATATAAATCAAAGCACCTCTCATATATGCTTTACTAGCATCCCAAACCATTGAAATCGAGGTGTCTTTATGCATATTCAATAAAAAAATTTCAATTGGTCTCTACATTTCTGCAAGTTTTCCTCATATCTAAATAAATTTTCATTTAATCTCCAAGTCCTTCTATTCCCCTCTTCAGCAAATAGTTCCATCCATACAGGACTATGATCTGACAATGTTCTAGGAAAAATCTTGATATTCTTCACCCTAGAAAAGAAATCATTAGTAATTTTAAAAAAGTCAATTCTGGAATGAGATTGATGCCTATCCGAAAAAAAAGTAAAGTCTCTTTCTTCCATATTTCGCTCTCGCCAAATATCTTTTAATTCCAAATCATCCTTCAAATCAAAAAAAGTTTTAGGTAATATAGAACTAGAAGCTTTGCAGGAACCTTTCTTGTCTTTGCTTGAATCTAAAACTCCATTCCAGTCTCCCATCATAATAACTGATTTATAATCCATTTGATTTAATTTCTGATGTATCAGTTTATAAACTGTTTCTGTTGTTGGTTTGGGGCATATAATCCAATAATAAGACATTTCCTTCCATTCAATAATAATTCAATAAGAACATATCTTCCTTCTGAGTCACAATCAATTAATTTAGGCGAAAACTCTTTCCTCACATAAATAACTACCCCGCCTTTTTTCTGCGGAGCAGGTGCTATAAAATGTGTTCCCAACCATGAGTTAATCAAATACTTTTGATCCTTTGCAGTAATATGAGTTTCTTGCAAACACACAACATCATTCTTATGTTGTTTCAAATAGTAAAATATCTTTTTTCTTTTCTGTGGTGAATTCAAGCCATTAACATTCCATGTCAGAAACCTTGCCATTTTTAGTGGCAGAGAGCCTCTGGAACACTCCTTGAAGATCAGCTGTCACTGATCTCTTCGG
>NW_015387587.1:179761-181054 GCF_001527695.2 Protobothrops mucrosquamatus
AAGTTGATTGGAAGATGTGAACCATGACCCTACAATAAGGGAGTGGGAAATGCTTGGAATGTATATGCGTAACGGAAGAGAAGCAGACCTAAGCATTTCCTCCATGCTGTACTGACGTCTCTGTAACCTTAATAAATGCTTTTAGGAGAAAATATGCCTGAAAGTCCTTTTAAGTGTTTCGTTAATCAGACACATGACACTGTCTCTATTCTAATCTGTTTTGCTGTATTCATCAAAGCATCCTGTAAATCTTTAAGTGTAAGTACTGGAGCTGGGGGAGATGGTGGAGGAGTCTTAGGTTTCGGTTGCTGTGATGTTTGAACAGCTGGAGAGGAGATCGAAACTTTCGGAGGAACAGAAGTTCCCACGCGTTTTGAAGCCATTTTTCTTTTTTTTAAAAAAAAGATTTTTTCTTCTTGTAAATGTTATAGAATCTTATAAAAGCAACAGTTACTGAGTATACAGAAAAGGATCAGAAAGCTTGCTCTCTAAATAAGTAGCAAAATCTGTTATAATGTTTCTTCTTTATCTAAACACCAAGTAAAAGTGAAAGTCTCTTATGTATCCTTTCAAACAAGAGAACGCCCTTCCGCAGCCATATTTCCCTTCTTCTTTTAATTTAAATAACAAATGAAGAAGATACTTGTTTATTTTCTGAGTTAAAGTCTCAAATTATCCAAATTCCAGTCCTCCTGGTTAGCTCCGTCTGCTTATAAGTTTTACTCACAGTCTCTTTAAATAGCAGATGTGGAACAAAAGCAGCCCAAGGTGCGGAGAAGACCCAGACTCCGAGGGAGTTCACACCTTCGTCCTCAGAAAAAAGATTAAGAGGACTAGGGAACTCTACCTCTATCTAGGAAAGCTCATCACCTCCCCTATGCCCGGGGAGAGAGGTTCCAAGCCGCGGAACAGCTGTTGCGCGCCGTTCCTTCAGCTTTGGCACATCCCCGGGGCGGACGGCTTAGAAGAAAGCCGCCATCGGCGCGGCGATCGCCACCGGAAGTTATAAAGTGATATCCTTTTGACCCTGAGGTTTCTTGCCTTTTGCTGTTCCTTTCTTCTGATTGCTTTCGGAATATGTACCCATGCAGTATTTCCAAAAATTCTCAAATGTGCCAGTGATGGCTTTCTCCCATATAGAATGGCATATGGAGTATTATTAATGGAGGAACTCCACAGCCTGTTAACTATATAATTGGCAGTCAATATGGCTTCTCCCCAATATGACCTGCTCATACCAGAATCCTCTAACAATGAATCTTTCATTGTTTGCAAAACACCATTCCTTCTTTC
>NW_015387587.1:182482-187436 GCF_001527695.2 Protobothrops mucrosquamatus
CAGAAACTGTGTCCCAGGTTTTATCTAAACTGTTCAACACCAATAAAACCTTCTGTGACTCAGGGAATTTAATCCCACGTTGTTCTAAGTCCAAAAATAAACTTTGCATTTTATTTAAATGCTGTTCCACAGATTCACCTGGTTGTAAACAGGCTCTGTAAAGTTTTCTTGACAATTGCACTATATTGCATGCAGAAACATTCATGTGCACAGCTCTCAACTTCAGCCAAATTTCCTTTGCAGTCTTTAGATTTGCAACATTTAGAAATTGTTCATCATCTAAATTCAAGATGAGATAAGCTATGGCTTGATCATGGCTTTTCTGATCAGCAGCTGCAAATACTTGTGGGGGATTTTCTAAAATATACCACAGCTCTTTTGCTTTCAGCAAACATTCCATCTTCGCAGCCCATATAATGTAATTCTTTTGGCCTAAACGAGGCTCAGAGCTTTCCTTAAATTCCATTGCAGCCATTCTGCTAATTCTGCCTTGTTCTTATACTTTCTAAACACAGGCAATTTCTTCCAGCTTTAAATTACAATGCAGTCCTTAGTAAGCTCTGGGCCCATAACCTGTTAGAGAGTTTTAATTTTCTCTGTTGGTAAAAATAAATCAGAAGCTCTCACAGTTGACTGCATTTAGCTGATTCAAATAAACTCTTTATATTCATATAAAATTATTTACAATACCATACATCTTCTTTACAGCAACATAGTACAATGAAGACTTCTTACAGCAGAGATAGACCTGAGACTGAAACTGAAACCCAGCTTCTAACTCAATACCTCTTTGCACAGACTCAGTAGCACTTTCTTCACATTGGCTGACTGAGTTACCACATGACTCTTCCTGCTCATGAATATTCCAACAGGCCAAGAGGCCACGGCCCGGTAGTGGGCCGCGGCCCATAGGTTTGGTACCTCTGACCTATACTATACCTGTGCATTTGGTTTTTCTTGCCTAAATGTAGTATCTTACTTTTTTCACTATTGAATTTCATGTGTAGCAAAGCTGAATCTGATTTTCGTGCCCAAAGCATATAGTTAACATTTCCTCTTTCGATCCTGTCTCCCCATAGTTACCAGTGAGTGTCCAATAGCAGGGGGCTTGAGGGTGTTACATTCCATTGGGTGACCTTAGAACAGCCTGCAGCTCTCACAGGACAGCATGAAGATTTTTTCTTTCCTCTATTCCCCCCTCCCCCATCACATTCTGCAATTCCCTTCCCCTGTTTCTCATGACAGCCTGGCATCTAGCTAAGCAAGGCTGGTGCAGCAGGATGGCAGGTCTGACATTCTGCCTCTCCTGGAATGTGGCTAAATCTGGGGAGGAGAGAAAAGAGAAAGGGAAAGAGAGCACAGATTTAGATAATTATTTAGCTCAATTAGGAAATTGTTCATGGAAAAGTTTGATAAGACAGGGAGAGTGAACATGCTTGGCTGCAACCCACTTAGTCTCCAAGGAAGGGAAGTCTTTCCAAAGGATTAGGTATTGGAGGTTTCCCCTGTTCATATGGTCTAGGATTTCTTTAACTACAAAGTGTTTTTCTTAATTAAAATGGGCAAGGGACGAGATGATCACTGGTTTTAGTACAGTGGAAAATTAGGTGTATCCACCAGAGTTTTTTTGGTAATTTTAGTTCCACGGTCACCAGACTGATGAGCTGAGTAACGGGGAATGCGCCGATGTATTTAGGGCCCAATTTTTGGAAGGTTGCCTGGATTGTAAGAACTTGATAGATAGGTAGACCCTATCCCTCACCTTGAACTCCTTTTGTGTGGCTCCCTTTTTGTATGAGTATTTCTTGTATTGCTTCTTGGTATGTGCAAATGCTTTATGTACCATAGGCCAGGTGTTCCACAGGTTTTTCATCCACTCAGCTAGGGAGGCATGGTGGGAGCATTGTTGAGGGAGTTTTGGCATGAGTTTTGTTAGGGAATTGCATAGTTGGTGTCAAATGGAGTCAGAGACGCTGACAAGAACTTGTGGTTTTTTATATAAATAAATATATTTACAGTAAATAAGAGAGGCAAACAGTAGCATAGTCAGGTAAATCAACATAGTCAGGTAAATCAGCAGGAATATCATCAGGTAAATCATAGAGCACACACAGGGCACAGAGAAAAAAGGCAGGAAACAAGGAAACTCCCCCTTTACTCTCACAACAGTCATTTACAACTTGGATTCCGCCCATGCAGTGGCCAACTCTCTTTAACCAATTTAGCTATAACTCATTGTCCAATCCTTCACTGCTCCAGCTATTAAAATTTAAATATCTTAACATATACTATATATAGCAGGGATGGGCAATTAATTTTCCCAAGGTGCCACATGAGAAACTGGGACTGTTGTGAACAAACAAGTTGAACTTAATGCTGTCATTGCCCATGTGTTGAGAGAGAAGGGAACACAGAGCCTCATCTCAATCCAGCTGCTGCTGTTCTGCTGCAGGCATAGAAAAGCACCTATGAATTAAGCAAGGGGGGAACATGGAATCTTTCCTCAGCCCTGCTGACAATTTTTTGCCATAAGCTCAGAAATGCTCTCTTGCCAGCAAAGTGAAGGAATATACTTGGCTTCTTCTGCCCCCTGTGGTGTGCTTATTTCTAACTTTTAATTGATCTCAAGAGATCAATTGACAGAAATAGCGAAAGGACCAAATGTAAAAGGATCTAGGACAATTGGTCACAGCCACATGGTCGTGGCTGCCTCACCCTGTCCCACCCCAGCCTACCCACTGTGGGCACCTCTCCCCAGCCCCCCCACCCCAGACTCTTAACCATGGCCCTCCGTCTCAGCCAAACCATCGCAGGGGTACCTGGCTGCCCTCCCCCACTACTCTTGCCCCATTGCTTCTTGTCTGCTGTTTGGTTGGCGATGCACAGCAGGACTAAGCACCATGGCTGATTCCCTACATGGGATGATTAGCCATGTGCATCAGCTGGGCATGTTGCACTGCCTGCCAGCCACCCTGGTTTTGTCGCTAGCCAAAATTCATCCAATGATGTGTGACAGCCCCACCTCTGGCCATACGCAGATTGCTCCCATTTTCTGGGCAGGGAGTAGCTGCAGCGGTGTGAGAGGCAGGGAGGGGGTTCAGTGGACAGAGGGAGGGAGGAGGCACTTGCACAACCACTTCTGAAACAACTTGCCAAGAACATAGAGATCATTCCAGGTAATTGCCAGGTATCAACACAGACTCAAAGGCATTAATTGTGGCTGTGGCCAATTGTCCCATTCTGGATGTAAAATGCTCAGGTCTGATCTATGCTATAGTATAGTCAACATCATGACATCCCCACGCTAGTAGGAAGGCTATGTAGATGGGTTCATCAAAAACATCCCAACATCATGCTGCAATTCATATTGTGTCTACCTCTTCCTTTGTCTTGTCTTTGTAATGTAATAGACCAGAGGTGTCAAACTGCCTGCTGGCAGGCTGGTTGCATCATGCAGAGGCCGCACCCACCCAGCTCTGGCAATGCCAAAAAAGTCATGATATGTCACAACATGTCACGTCGTGCGGCAAGTTTGACACCTGTGCAATAGACCAAAGATAAATAAGTTATTGTCTTACTTTTGCTCAGGGCTGCTTGGTGGAAATCCAAAGTACACTTTAGTTATTTGTTTGTTTAATTTTTATGCATTTTCAAAATAAATTGGTTGCTTTAGGTGAGCTAGGTTTTGTCTACAACAGGGGTGTCAAACTGCCAGCCCACGGGATGGTTTCATCATACCGAAGCCACACCCACCCCATTGCTAACAATGCAAAAAGAGTCACGATACATCATGTGATGTGGCAAGTTTGACACCCGTGGTCTACAACAATATGAAGTCATCAGGAACTAAGCTTAAGTATATATATATATATGTATATATTTAAAGTCAATCAGATAAAAATAAAGAACTCTGGGATGTAAGGTAAAAGGCTTTTTTTATTAATTGCTGAGCTTTTGTTAATAACCTGTTAACATCATCAGAGCAAAGGGCTAAATGAGAAGGGGGGAGTAAGTGCATAAATTTACATAACAGTTCAACAACGGTTGTAGTGAGGCATGTGCACATAGCGTGCTTAAGAAGCTCTTAAAGGGATAAAGCAGTCAGTCTCAAGACCATTTTCAAAAGTCGCGCTTGTCAGCTGTTTGGCGCGTAGATCCAGCACGCCTATCAGCTGTTTGGCGCAAGGTTCTTAGGGCTTCACGCTCAGTCTTGTGCCAGCTGGATTCCTTCTGTGAGGTGCAGCTTGGGGCTTTTTTTTGCTCTGTCGTGTGTAGGAGCTGCCGAGTTGGATCTGTAGGGAGAGAAAGCAGATGCCCTCGTGGGGCATGTGAATGATTTGTCTGTCCTCGCTCCCCCTTTTTAGGAAGCTGTGAAATCGTCTCTGTTAAAGGAGCCAGCCTCTTGGATTGTATAGTTTCTTTGGTGTAGGGTTGCTGTGTGTGTGTGTGTTCCGTTGGGTACGGTCGTTTGGAATGTTTGTGTGTGGTTGTTTGTCATGCTTATTAGTTGTGGGTGGTTTTGTGGTGTTTGGGAATTGGGCTGTAATGTTTTGTTTCTTTGAATGTGATAAGTTATATTTCATTGCAGGGGGGAGTTTTGGTCTTGGTCTTAATATTCTGTTGTTACTTAGGTGTTGTGTGTGTATGTTTTGTTGTGTGTGTCTTGTGAGGTTGCAGGATTTGTGTTTTGGATGTTTGTGTCCTGGATGTTGTGGTCAGGAGGGTTGTTGTTTCTGTGTGTAAGAATATCAGAATGTGGTGTGTTGATTGTGTAAGTTGTTATGGTTGTGTTAGAGTTATATTCTTTACTTAGGTTTGATGAAGAGGATTGTGTTCTAGAAAGGATATCTATTGTGTTGGTTTGGGGTTTGATAAGTGGGTGGGGTGGTGTTTTTGTGTTATTATTGGTTGGGTTGAAGTGTTTAGGTATTTTATGTTTCTGTAAATGTCTTTT
>NW_015387587.1:188036-193488 GCF_001527695.2 Protobothrops mucrosquamatus
GGGTGATTTATAAAATCAGCTGTGAAGGCTGCCCCAGCAATTATGTAGGTGAAACATCTAAAAGAGTCAGAACAAGAGTCCAGGAACATAGACTGGCCGTCAGAAGGGGAGAACAATACTCTCAGATCCTCACCCATATGGTGGAGCATGGTCACAAATTTAGTTTTGACACAGTGGAGGTTATCTCCAACGACGCCACCAAGTATGGTAGGTTGCTCAAGGAGGCCTGGCTGTCTGATGAATTTTCCATCAACCGACATATAGACCTATGCCCTGCATATTTGACATTAAGAGCTTGGGAGGTGCGTAACCGCTTGAGTCGGACCGTTCACAATAAGAACCACGGCCGCATCGACCCCCTTCTCCCACCTGAGAACATACATGCTTGTGAGATGGGTAGCGACGGGAATATCGACACCGTCAGGATCACGGGAGCAGCAACGAGAACTACAAAGAGACCAGCACTAACATTGAGACCCTCGAGTGTTGATAATTCAACAGTTAGCACCCCAAAGACATCTTCGCATTGGGAAAGATGTTTGATAGGAGGGGAGAGCACCCTGCCTGACAAGTACTGTGATTGTTATTCTGGTGCCCTCTCCGACCCCCCCCCCTCTGCCATTGCTAATGCAGTTATGTCCCTAGACCCTTGCAGCCGTGCATCTACAACACGACCCCGGAGGAGCGGAATATGTAAATTGGGGCACAATACCAGAGACGATCTCTTGCAGCAACTTGGATTGCTGCCGCTCCCGGATTCTTCATCGCGCCCCCGCTGCGCTCCTCCGTCTGAGGACACGTGGAGGAGGGAGGACTCGAGACTTCCCCACTCAGAAACAGTTGCACAGGTGGAGAGGACGGCTCACTGCATGACGCAGCATAACATAGGAGCTCCGAACTTAAGCTCTCAGGGCTGCTTGACGGCAGAGAGTGGCGAGCGAAGGCTTTCTAATGGAGAGTGGGAGCACCTCCCCCCGTGCGCTATTTACACTGACGAAAGGGAAAAGGGGATCTTGGTTACTGCTTTACAGTTGAAGTTAAATGATACGCAGGGAGGTGAGGAGAGGAAGCAATTGGAGGAAATATGTAAGCAACCCCCACAAACAGCACATGCTGACACATTCGTGTCATTAGGATTACGTAGGATTGGGGAGGGGGGTGAGGGAAAGGGTTATATAGAGGCATCCAATTGTTTTGATGATGTTCCTAAAGATGGTCTTCCCATGATACGATGGCAAGGGAGACCTTCTGATAAACTGGAGGAAGGGGCTTCTGTGTCAGAACCCCATATGGATAAATGGGATGGTGGGAAGGATGATTTTCAGCAGGGGAAGACAATGAACTGTAAAAGACACTCCATCCGAGATGAGAGGAAACATCTAGAGAGTGATTATGAGCCTAATGAGGCGAAACGTCCCCATGGTGGTTTGACACGGAAACACAGCACAAATAAGGATAGAAGGATAGTTAAAGGGGTTAATGAGGATGTTACAATGATTGGTTATCATGGCCCTGTCACGAGATCTAGGGCCTGGATGCAGGCGTCGGCTTATTTATAAATGCTTTTCCCATTGATTAACTTTGTGCCCTGAGGATGTCGGAAGGATCCGACGAAAGCTTGGCCCCTATGATTGTATGTTTTTAAAGGTTTTAAGGTTTTTACTAAACTTTTAATTGTCGTATATTCTCCTGGTGTTCGCATTTTTATTTTTCTATTTTTTTTATTTATATATATATATATATATATATATATATATATATATATATATATATATATATATATATATATATATATATATATATATATATATATATATATATATATATATATATATATATATATGATAAAAGCTTATAAATATAAATGAGCACCAGGAAAACAAAACCCTTTAAAATTTTTAAAAAGGTTTTAATAAATAAATAATGACCCAAGCTTTCGCCGGCTTTTCTGCCGGCATCTTCAGGGATCCATGTCAGTCAATGGGAGGGCACTCCTTATATTACAGCCGCCTTTGCACCCGGTCCATAGGTGCTGTCGCGATGTTCCACCGGCCAATCACCGCTCCAATTCCATTCTCATTTCAATGCTGTCATTGAAGGAGCTCTTTTATGACCATGATGGCCAATTCCTGAGGGATAGAGGTGAAGAGAGAGACCACATCAAAGGAAATCATCATCTCGTCTTCCTCTACCTTCAGCGTTTTGATCTTATCGAGGAATTCCCCCGCTGAAGGTAGAGGAAGACGAGATGATGATTTCCTTTGATGTGGTCTCTCTCTTCACCTCTATCCCTCAGGAATTGGCCATCATAGTCATAAAAGAGCTCCTTCTTGATAAGGAACCTGAGCAGAAGCGGGACTCCCTCTGCCCAGGAGATCTGGTGGACCTTTTAGAGATCTGCCTAAAGACGTATTTTACGTTCCAGGGTGTCACATACGAGCAGACCAGAGGTACCCCCATGGGGTCCCCCATCTCCAGCGTCATAGCGGAGGTGGTGCTGCAGCGATTAGAGCAGGTGGCGATGGCCCAGTACCGCCCTAAGTTCTGGGTCCGCTATGTGGATGACACCTTTGCTGTCATCAAGAGGGACCGGAAGGCTGACTTTGTGGAGGTGCTCAACTCGGTTTTTGCGGACATACAGTTTACGTATGAGGAAGAACAGCAGGGAGAACTGGCATTTCTAGACGTCCTGGTCCGTCGCCGGTTAGATGGCACCCTCCAGACCAAGGTGTACCGCAAACCGACGCACACCGATAGGATGTTGCACTTTGACAGCAACCATCCTACGGCCCACAAAGTCAGCTGCATCAAAACCCTCTTTAAGAGAGTGCATTCCCACTGCAGCACGGCCAAAGCTAGGGCGGAGGAAAAGAGACACCTTTTCCAAGTGTGCAGACGCAACGGGTACCCCTCTGAGTTTGTCAGGAGACACTGCGCCCTTTCCAGACCCCCGCCCGTGCCTATGGATAATCAACGGCCCGAAGGACTACCCCCCCAGACGACCCGGGTCACCCTCCCCTATATCAGGGACGTCTCGGAAGCGACGGCCAGACTGTTGGCCCCGTATGGAGTTAGGGTGGCCCATAAACCCAGCCGCACGTTACGGTCCAGCATCATGAGGCCCAAGGCAGAAAAGTCAGACGTTGTATATAAAATCAGGTGCAATGAGTGCTCTGCCAATTATGTGGGTGAGACTTTGAAGAAAATTAGAACCAGGGTCCACGAGCACAAGCTCGCTATAAGGAGGGGAGAACCGTACTCCCAATTATGGACACATATGATGGAGACCGGCCATAGATTCAATCTAGAGGACGTGCAGGTGATCGCTGGTGACAACACCAAAGGGGGTAGACTCCTAAAGGAGGCCTGGCTGTCGGGAGAACATTCCATCAACAGGCATGTGGATCTGTGCCAGGCACATCTGGCATTAAGGACATGGTGCACCCACGCCCGTAAACCTTGGGGCAAACGAGAAGAGGAGGAGGGGGGAACTCCCAACACCCCCGGACTAACACTTGGACCAATGGCGAGATGGATACCTGCCTGGGTGGATGCCCCCCCAGTAAAGAACGACAGAAGAAGACAGAGAGGTGGAAAGATGCTCCCGGGGAATTAAAAAGCCCCCTGGAAGGGTTGGAGCCTCTGGTACACCTGAAGGCTACGTGTCCCCAGGCGGCCGCCGCGCGGATGGAGGTAGTATTGCCCACAGATGAAAGAGGAGAGAAGGAGCGTGACGGGGCTATCTTGAGAGCAACGGCACACCCCCCGATTGTTGCCCTACGGGAGAACCCCGGAACTGAGGAAGAACGACACGGGGCTAGGCTGGGGGCTGTCACACGCCCCCATACAACTGCCCTACGGAGGAAAGCAAGAACCACGACAAAAGGGAAAAGAGAGACAAATGGCAAGGAGGTGGGGGACATTATGGACATTATGGACGGCAGGAAGGGGAGCACGGGAAGGGGAATAGAAGCACAGCATTGCCCCGTTTTAGGGGCGATTACCCGTTCCCGTGCGGCTGCCCTGCAGACGGACCACACCCAAGTGGAGAATGAGAGAGAGAGGGGGGTTAATGGTACAAGGGAGAAGGGGGAAGGTCGAAGGAAGAGAGAGGCAAGGCTACAAGATGAGGGAGTAAGCAGTATAAATGGTGTGTATGGGTACGAGGGCGGGAGTGGGGGAGGATGAAAGGTATGAGAAGGAAGGGGGAGGGGTGTAGAAAGAGAGAGGCACAGCGGCAGGGCGAGTGGGAGTATAGTATAAATGATGCATATGGATATGAGAGTGAGGATGGAGATGGGGGGCTGGACATAGGAAGTAAGGGGAAGATTGTGGAAAGGGAGGGGCACGGGGGCAGGAGGAGTGTAAGAGTCATATCTACGGAGTGAATGGTTGTGAAAGCGATGGTGAGGGAGTCAATGGTTTAAGAGGGGAGGAGGAAGAATACAGTAAGAGAGAGGTACGGCGACAGGAGAAGTGTGAAAGTAATGCAAGTGGTGCAAACGGGGGTAAGAGTGAGAATGGAGGGTGGGTGAAAGATATGAGAGGGAAGGGGGAGGATTGTAGGAAGAGAGAAACACGATGGCAGGAGGAGTGGGAGAGCGATGTAAATGGTGCAAATGGACATGAAAGTGGGGGTGAGGGGTGGGTAAAAGGTACGAGAAAAAAGGGGGGTGAATGTAGGATGAGAGAGGCACGATGGCAGGAGGAGTGGGGGTGTGGTCTGAATGGCGTGAATGAGTGCGAGAGTGGGACCGGGGGGGGACGAAAGGCATGAGAGGGAAGGGCGAGAAATGCAAGAAGGGAGGGGCGCATTGGCTAGATGAGTATGAGGGTAGTGCAAACGGCGCTTATGGGTGTGAGAATGAGGGTGAGGGGGAGTGAAAGGCACGGGAAAAAAGGGGGAGGACTATAGGAAGAGAAGGGCACGATCGCAAGATGAATGGGGGAGTAGTGCAGAGGATGTGAATGAGTGTGACAGCGAAGGCGGGGGGAATGAAGAGTATGAGAGGGAAGGGAGATGATTGTAGGAAGAGAGAGGCACAGGGGCATGACGAGAGTAGCGCAAATGGCGCTAATGGATGGGAGTATGAGAATGGGGGGGACGAAGGGTAAGAGAGAAGTGGGAGGTATGTAGGAAGAGAGGGGTATGGTGGCAGGATGAGTGGGAAAACAGTGTAAATGGCACAGACAGGTGTGAAAGTGAGAGTGGAGGGTGGGTGAAGGGTATGAGAGAAAAGGGGGGGATCTTAGGAAGAGAGAGATACGGTGGTGGAAGGGGTGGGAGTGCCATGCAAATGGCGCGAATGGGTGTGAGAGTGAGGGTGGGGGGCAGGTGAAAGGTACGAGTAAAAAGGGGGGGACTGTAGGACGAGAGAGGCACGATGGCAGGAGGAGTGGGAGTGTAGGGTGAGTGGCACGAACGGGTGCGAAAGTGAGAATGGGGGGGGAT
>NW_015387587.1:193522-195484 GCF_001527695.2 Protobothrops mucrosquamatus
GGTAACACAAACGGCGTGAATGGGGGTGCGGGCGAGGGGGGGGAGTGAAAGGTATGAGAGAGACGAAAGATACGAGAGGGAAGTGGGGGGAATGCAGGAAGAGAGAGGCACGATGGCAGGATAAGTGGGAGCGCAGTGTAAATGATGTATGTGCATGTACGTGCCCCCGGGGGGCAAGGGGGAGGAGAGTGAGCTGGGATTGACCACCCGGCGAGCAGACGGAGGAGTGTGGATTGAGGAGAGGGGAGAGATAGAGAGGGTAGATAGGATGTCTGGACAAGGGGGGGGGAGAAAGACCAGGTAGGTAGAGTACAGCGCCCACCGGATGGGATGGGGGAGGTGGACGGCGGGAAGGAGGAGGAGATTAGGGAAAGAGAAGTAAAAGCACAACAATGTCCCTTCGTAGGGCCAATTACCCGCTCGCGCGCAGCTGCTCTACAGAAATAGCAAACCTCGATGGAGAGAGAGAGGAGGTGGGGGTCTATGGCATGAGAGAGAAGAAAAAGAAAAAGGGGGAAGACCGAGGAAAAGGGGAGGTGTGCGTATTGAATAAGAAATAGGCAGGAAACGGAGAATGGGTGTGGAACGATCGTGTGAAGCAGGCAAGGTCCAGGTAGATCAACTCATTGAAATGAGAATGGAATTGGAGCGGTGATTGGCCGGTGGAACATCGCGACAGCACCTATGGACCGGGTGCAAAGGCGGCTGTAATATAAGGAGTGCCCTCCCATTGACTGACATGGATCCCTGAAGATGCCGGCAGAAAAGCCGGTGAAAGATATATATATATATATATATATATATATATATATATATATATATATATATATCCGAAATTACTTTAAAAATGTGATCCCCGGGTACATTCTAGTATAACCGGCCCAGTGACGAGATCGAAGAGTCGTGCACACGCCCTAATTAAACCTATAAAGGGACTTTCCCATTGACCAGCATTCTAAGCCCTGAAGATGTCAGCGGATGCCGACGAAAGCTAGGCACTTTTATTGATTTCTATGTATTTTAAAGGTTTTTAATATTCTTAAGAACTTTTATCGCTAAATTATTATTATTAAATTATTTATTCCCTGGTGCTCACGTCTATTGACTGACTTTGAACATATATATATATATATATATATATATATATATATATATATATATATATATATATATATATATATATTACACAATAAACTAAAAATAAAAGGTTGTCTCCTAGGTAAATTCATGACTGATAGCACTTAAAAAAGTGAGCCCACCAGGAGAATTATGAAACCATAAAAAGGTTTAATAAATACAAAACGCCGAGCTTTCGCCGGGTCCTCCCGGCTTCATCAGGGCAAACTGCCACGAATGTGAGATGTGCCCAGACATCCTATCTACCCTCTCTATCTCTCCCCTCTCCTCAATCCAGAGAGGAGTGGGAGGTATGTAGGAAGAGAGGGGTAGGGTGGCACGATGAGTGGGAAAACAGTGTAAATGGCATAGACGGGCGTGAAAGTGAGAGTGGGGGGTGGGTGAAGGGTATGAGAGAAAAGGGGGGGGATTTTAGGAAGAGAGAGATACGGTGGTTGAAGGGGTGGGAGTGCCATGCAGATGGCGCGAATGGATGTGAGAGTGAGGGTGAAGGGTGGGCGAAAGGCACGAGTAGAAAGGAGGAATGTAGGATGAGAGAGGCACGCTGGCAGGAGGAGTGGGAGTGTAGGGTGAGTGGCATGAACGGGGGTAACATAAATGACGTGAATGGGGGTGCGAGTGAGGGTGGGGGGGAGTGAAAGGTATGAGAGAGGTGGAAGATACGAGAGGGAAGTGGGGGGAATGCAGGAAGAGAGAGGCACGGTGGCAGGATAAGTGGGAGTGTAGTGTAAATGATGCACGTGCATGTACGTGCCCCCGGGGCAAGGAGGAGGAGAGGGAGCTGGGATTGACCACCCGGCGAGCAGATGGAGGTGTGTGGATTGA